>NC_068287.1:45800045-46085030 GCF_025860055.1 Xyrauchen texanus
GTCTGTCTGTCTATCTATATCTGTCTGTCTGTATGTCTATCTATCTATCTGTCTGTCTGTCTATCTATATCTGTCTGTCTGTATGTCTATCTATCTATCTGCCTGTCTGTCTATCTATATCTGTCTGTCTGTATGTCTATCTATCTATCTGCCTGTCTGTCTGTCTATCTATCTGTCTGTCTATCTATCTATCTGCCTGTCTGTCTGTCTTTCCTTCTATCTGCTTGTTTGTCTGTCTGTCTGTCTATCCATCCATCCATCCATCTATCTATCTGTCTGTCTGTCTATCCATCCATCCATCCATCTATCTATCTGTCTGTCTGTCTGTCTATCTATCTATCAGTCTGTCTATTTGTAACAATAAATTATTGCAAACTGCTTCGAGAAAATAAACAGACAAGACAAATCATTGCAAAGTTGAGCTGCTGTCTCCACCTGCAGGTTCTACATCTCACTGACACATTTCAGAGAAATATTGAAAAACAAAAGCATTCAAATATCTAGAGAATGTACAATATTTATTATAAACCCTAAAGGAACACTTAAAGAAACTCTTGACTTTCTTCTGTTGATCAAAAAAGGAGAAATTCTGAAGTCTGTTCACACTGCTCTCCATAAATCAAAGAGGATGGTGACTTTCAAGCTCCAAATAGGACAAAAAGTACCATAAATGTATCATAAGTGCTATTTAAAACATAGTCATGGTAGATGGCGTATTTAATTCATCGTCAATAAAATCTAGTCTGTAAGGGATGTCATGATAGAGGTACAGTGCATTCTTTTCAGTGAAAAGCGGTCTACAAAACTAAATCACAAACATAAACGAAGGCAACTCCAAGTAATACCAAAATCTACCCGTCTTCTCTTCCATCCACTTTTCTGAATTTCTTACCTCTTCTCGAGCTTCTATACATTTCTATTTCACTTTTGAAATGTGGGAGTGTGATATGCAGGTATGGTTTGTTGCTCTTGCATGGCAAATTGCTTGTGATGTTCCTCTTATGTAAGTCACTTAGGATAAATGCCCTGTTACCTGCTAGGGATTTGTTTAATCAATGGTATTTGGTACATATGTGGATCATTTGTGTGCCATTTTTGAAGAAAATTGATAATTACGTAATTTGTTTTTTGTCTTCTCCAATGGACATTTATAAGCTAATGTTTCAAGTTCCCTTACGACTCAGTACACTTGACATTGCATTCTGCTAATCCATATAAGGAGTGTCCTTCTACACTACCTAGTTGAAACCTCTCTACAATAACGCCAGTATTCTAATATTGGCTACGGTGTTTGAGCCCCGCCCTTTTAGGCACAAAGCTGTCCACTATAAAGCTGGCGCACAAACACCATTCCACAGAATTTTCTTCTTTCATAACAGCGATTCATCCTCCCGCGCCCTCCCACCCACCTTTCCTGTGACACCCCAAGCATCACACGAGGGGGCAAGGCGGGGCCGCGAGATCGAGCAGGATGAATCTGAGCTGGTCCTCGTGCCGGCACAAGCCCCGCGAGCCCCTCAATCTCCATGTAATGCGTCTATGCCGATACATTATGTGCGTGACGACATCTGCAAGAGCGCACAGCCTCATCTTGTTTGGCGGTTCATACACCGGGGATGATGACGATGTCTCTTGCTGCATCAGGCGAGTGGTCAGTGGATGACGCTACCACCCCTTCCCTCATATTACTTCAAGAACAATTAGATGTAGGGCTCACAACTCAATGATCAATGTTTATGTTGCAACTATATCTGTGGCATCACTATAGGCAAACATGATTTAATCATTAAGTTCCTAAGAGGAGCAAGACGATTAAATCCACCTCGGCCGGCTACGGTCCTGATTTGGAACCTAATTTTGGTCCTAAAAGCACCTGCAGGGTCCCCCTTCGAGCCTTTGGACTCTGTTGATTTGCGCATGCTCTCCATTAAGACCACACAACTGCTGGTTCTGGCCTCAGTAAAATGGGTCGGTAACTTACATGCACTACCACAATTGTCAATTAATTTGGCCCTGGTTGGATGAATAGTTATCAATTGGAGATTGGCCCTGGTATTTCAAAAGCCACTGTCAAACCCAGAAAGGTTCTAACCATGCCCTTCAGAGCCCTCCATTTAATTTGGATGAGGAACAATCCTTGCATTTATTATGCACTACAGGCATACGTTGAGCACACTCGCCTGTTCAGACTGTCTAATCAGCTCTTTGTATGCTATGGGGGGATGCACGAGAGGAATGTCCGTCTCCAAGCAAAGACTTTCTCACTGGATCGTTGATGCGATTGCATGGCTTACGAGTCACAGGGTCAGACTTGCACAAGTGGTGTGAAAGCACACTCAACTAGAGGCATGGCCACCTACATGGGCATGGATGAATGTTACAAGACATATGTTTTGCAGCAGGATGATTCGGTTCGATTCCCGGTCCACACGACTCCACATGCCGAAGTGTCCTTGGGCAAGACACTGAACCCCAAGTTGCTCCCAATGGCAGGCTAGTGCCTTACATAGCAGCTCTGCCGCCATTGGTGTGTGAATGGGTGAATGGGACACAGTTCCTTTGTCTCAGGGAACCGAGGTTCTATTCAGTAAATCTGCTTTAAAATGATATAAGCAGTTTATAGCTATACTTTGGGGTTTATGTTCTCCTCCATTTCAATTATTTGTGATCCCTGATAATTTGAGAATTACCCATAGCACACATACATCTCCGAGATGTCTGTTTTAGATATTTTTATCTGGAAAGCATCACAGTCTAATTCTAATTAACATGCATGAGATATGCACAACAATTAAAGAGGTCCACTCAAAGCATATTTACATAGAAAACAATTGAAAAACAGGGAGAACGGACACAAAAACGCATTCGGTGTGAACAGCCCCTAATACGCTTAAAATGAAAACTGCTTTAAAACAACATCCAGGAGAAAACTGATTTCTATCAATCTTCGCTTTTAATAAACACAACTTTTTGCCAAAAGAACGAAGCCGCAATCTATAGAGAAAAAACATATTTTTCTACCAAGCATTTACTTCCCCGCAATTAACTTAACTCTTGTGCGTCAATAAAAAAAAGTTACTCAGAGGTCCTTAGAGGACAAAAATGTCTAAGTCAAAAAACGACCATAATAATATTATATCCAAACATTAATTCCTTTTCGGGATTTTAACACTTTAATTGCCAATTTGTTTATATAATGCCACTGCTAATTTTTACACACACACACACACACACACACACACACAAATTTCTCAATACACGCATATTTTGTATACTCAATAATTTTATCTGCATCATTTATTCAGTTGTCCTGCAGGTCTCTATAATACAGCAAACAGAGAATAGGGGAAAAGCTTGTATTTGCTCCATAGGCTAAACATGAGGAAAATGGCGCCATCTGGTGGAAAATATTAAAAATGTACATTTTGAAGCCAGAGCTCCAGAATGAAAGTCTAATAACATAGAATACATGATTTGATGCTTTAATGGCACTGGGATCAAATATTGCAGTGTTAATGGATTTCAATGGGGACATTTTTGTCCTGAAGGTCCCGAGTGTGACTATTTTGTGTACACAGTGAATTATAGATGTATTAGAGGAACTGAGGTTGAAATAGCAAAATTCCCCCCAAAATACACACCTTTGGCAAAATGTATGCCTTTGGCATTAACACAGACAAAATGATCAAAAAACAAAAATGAAAAAGATAAAAATGTCCCGAAGGTCGCACAAGGGTTAAGCCTTTTCCGTTATTATCCAGGTTCCTGTTAAAAATGTGGGTCATCAGTTTCTAGTCAGTCTGTATGACTAATGTGTCAAAAATAGAACTTTAAATTTAGTATAATACATTTATCACAATTTTTTTCATTATTTGTCTAAGTAAAAGTCTTAGTAGTAATCATACTTTATAATGGATTTTAATGGGAGAGAAAACAACGACGATTACAGTGTCGTTGTTTTGGCAGTAAATAGTTTATCACAAGTGAAAAAAGGTGTTTTAAACCTGTACTATATTGTACTCCAGTTGTCTCACCGTCATTTAACAGAATCTCTCTTCCAGAACGTGCCCTGAAATATGCAGTTTAACCACGAATTACAGGTGTTTTTAAAATCACAATGGTGAGAAACAATTAGCATGCGCTAGCACCTTATTCTTCAGCGACACTAGGGCGCCGCCATTATCAACCTTGAATGTGGACCACTTCTGAAATCAGCCACTTCCAGCTATTTTATTGATCCATAAAGTTTGTGGTAAATTATGTATTTATGATCTGACATTGGCACATAATTCTGCTGTACATCCTGTGGTTGTGTGATAGTTTATAATCCCGTATAACTAAATTCTGGTATTATTATCCTTCTATTTATTTAAAATGCAGCCGCTGCTTACTTCCGCGTTGCAAAATAAGGTGGATATATATATATATATATATATCAATCTTTTCCCAGGCCGCTTCTGTCAAGTGTAGCGCCCGTGTGACGTTTTGTCTCACACAACTCTTGAAAGGTGTTTCGGGCACAAATAACCATAGCAAACACTCAGTGACCTGCTGTTATATGAAACAGGCGTGTGATATATTTTGGGATTGTTGCTCAGTTAGTGATGTGAAACTACAAATACTATCAAGCATATATGTCTAACGTATGCTCCCTGAAAGCAACATACTATCCCAAGAATCGGGACAGCTTGAACCGAGTCTGCGTTCACGCGGACTACACTACCCATAATGCACTATTGTAAACAGGAAGCGCGTCAGAGACTAGAAGCGCGCATATTTCCGCAAGGTGTGAACGGATTCAAAGCGAAAGCTCTTCCTGTCCGCAATCACGGAACAATCTTCAGATCTTAACATCAAGACAGAAGCGAATCAGATGTCCTGTGGCACTGGAACACCATTTCGATGATAATCAGCTCATCTGAGTCTCAGTGCTCGTGCATGTGTTGAGCGTTGCTGGTTTCCATTGGCAACGGGGACGCGCACAGATTTCACACATGCAAACTTTTCCCCTGCTTGTGTGCAGATATGGTAAAATACAATGTTTATTTTAAACACATTATGCACATGTATAATGAACTATAACACTATACAGTGCAATTTGTATATGCAGCATATTATCATAAAATTGATTGCAGCTTAATTTAATTAACATGGGGGTTTAACCCAGTTTTATTGTCTAATGCATTATATTATAACACTGTAATTTATTCAGTAAAGTTGAGAACAGAAGAGACCGTCATGAAATAGATGTTATAATATTCTTATTTTCATCTTTTGCAGACTTCAAGTCAGAAGAAAGGTCTCAGAGGTCAGTTCTGGGCTGCTCATATGTTTATTTATGTGTTTTATTAGATGAACTAATAATATTTCTGTGTCTGTCTCAGGCTCTATAGATGACGTGTTGGGAGATCTGCTGGGTGATAATGAACGTAGGATGATCGTCTGTGGTTTCATGCACTTAAATCTGTCAGACCTTCTTAAATATGCTGTATGTTGATAACGGTGGTTTCTTTGGCTCACAGGTCCAGTGAAGGTCCGATCTCCTGCTGTTGGGTCGAGCAGAACCGCTGGTGTCCTCACATCATCACACAGTGGGAAGAAGTGAGCGATGAATCTGAACACATGCCGCTGAGAGCTGATTGGTTTAGATTTGGGTTGCATTACCCATTATACAGTCACAACACGAGAGACCGCTGTAGTTTATTGAAATATGAACACACAATGCAGTAGATAGTCCATGTGTTCTTCTCAAACACACAATTCTACGTGTATCTGATGACAGTGTGTGTGTGTGTGTGTGTGTGTGTGTGTGTGTGTGTGAACGTCATGTAAAGCTTTTATCTGTGTGTTCAGATCACTTCTAGATGATGATTTCTTCAGTAAACTGGCAGAAGAAGCTGAGAGAGATGATGAGGTATAACACAAGTTGTCTTTTTCATTTTTGTTTTTTCGATCATTTTGTCTGTGTTAATGCCAACAGTATACATTTTGCCAGAGGGGTGTATTTTGGGGGGAATTTTGATACAAAATAGTTACACTCGGGACCTTCAGGACAAAAATATCCCCATTTAAACCCATTAAAACTGCAATATTTGATCCCAGTGCCATTAAAGCCATTATTATGCTTTTATTCCGGAGCCCTGGCTTTAAAATTAAATGTTTTGTGTTTTCCACCAGATGGCGGCATTTTCCTCATGTTTAGCCTATGGAGCAAATACAAGCTTTTCCCCTATTCTCTGTTTGCTGTATTATAGAGACCTGCAGGACAACTGAATAAATCATGCAGATAAAAGTGTGTGTGTGTGTGTGTGTGTGTGTGTGTGTGTGCGCGCGCGCGCCCGCGCGAGTGTGTGTGTGTGTGTGTCCGCGCGAGTGTGTGTGTGTGTGTCCGCGCGAGTGTGTGTGTGTGTGTCCGCGCGAGTGTGTGTGTGTGTGTGTGCCGCGCGAGTGTGTGTGTGTGCGCGCCCGCGCGAGTGTGTGTGTGTGTGCGCGCGCGAGTGTGTGTGTGTGTGTGCGCGCCCTGCCAGTGTGAGTGAGTGAGGTAATATTAGGAGTGTGATGTATGAATGTGCCAATAGATGATACAGTAATAAACTTCAAATAGACTGGGAATGATGCCCCCAAAACTGTGCTCTTAAAAGAGTTAAAAGGGAATTATATTAGTTTTGTTAGTTGAGAACTCTCTGATTGGTTTGTGTTTCAGGGTTCGGATGTCTCTGAAGCTGATCCTGCTGCTCTACTGGAAAGCATGAAGGTAAATGAAGTGATCGTCTCTCTCTGATTGACTGAAATATGAGCCTAGCTAATGTAATTCCCGCTGGTACGTTTACGATACACAGTGCTGGGTAAATTACTTCAGAATTGTAATCTGGTACTCATTACAAATTACATGGTTAAACGTGCAATCAGTATTGTAATCTCATGGATAATATTCTTTTTAAGTAATCCAATCTGATTACTTTTGGATTACCGCTGACCGAGCTGTTATATATTTGATGTAACATGCATGTAATTAGAATAGGGTTCAGGGTTCGGCTGACAGAATGAATAATGTCAAAGATTTTGGGAAATCAATCAATTCTGAACAATTTACTGCTGTTGCCTGATTAATGTATAATCATGTAATCCATCAACATCTGACTGTAATCTGATTACAAGTGTTTTAAAATGTAACTTAATCTAATTACAAGTACTTGATTACATTATCCAGATTACATTTAATCTGGTACTACCCAGTACTGACCGTATACCACCAGTCAAAACGTTTGATCTAAAGGCTTATGCTTACATGTTTGTAATTAGATTTGAAGACAAATATACAGTATCTCACAAAAGTGAGTACACCCCTCACATTATTATAAATATTTGATTATATCTTTTCATGTGACAACACTGAAGAAATTACACTTTGCTACAATGTGAAGTAGTGAGTGTACAGCTTGTATAACAGTGTAAATTTGCTGTCCCCTCAAAATAACTCAACACACAGCCATTAATGTCTAAACCGCTGGCAACAAAAGTGAGTACAAGGTCTCCATCCACCAGCTCCGTGATGTCATCATGGAGGAGTGGAAGAGGACTCCAGTGGCGACCTGTGAAGCTCTGGTGAACTCCATGCACAAGAGGGTTAAAGCAGTGCTGGAAAATAATGGTGGCCACACAAAATATTGACACTTTGGGCCCAATTTAGACATTTCACTTATGGGTGTACTCACTTTTGTTGCCAGCGGTTTAGACATTAATGGCTGTGTGTTGAGTTATTTTGAGGGGACAGCAAATTTACACTGTTATACAAGCTGTACACTCACTACTTCACATTGTAGCAAAGTGTCATTTCTTCAGTGTTGTCACATGAAAAGATATAATCAAATATTTATAATAATGTGAGGGGTGTACTCACTTTTCTGAGACACTATATATAATGTTTTTAGAAACATATACTAATACTCGTTAGGGCCTCCCTTTGCTCTCCAAACAGCCTCAATACTTCGAGATGTTGGAAACATTCCTTTGAGATTCTGGTCCATGTTGACTTGATTGCATCACACAATTTCTGTAGGTTTGTCAGCTGCACATTCATGCTGCGAATCTCCCGTTCTACCACATCCCATTTAGATCCGGTGACTGGGAAGAATTCTGAAGAACACTGAACTCATTGTCATGTTCATGAAACCAGTTTGAGATGACTTGTGCTTTGTGACATGGTGCATTATCATGCTGGAAGTTGCCATTAGAAGATGGGTGAATTGTGGCCATGAAGGGATGCACGTGGTCAACAACAATACTCAAATAAGATTTGGCATTCAAACAATTGATTGGTATAAACAGACCCAAAGTGTGCCAAGAAAACCTCCCCCACATCATTACACCACCACCACCAGCCTGGACTGTTGGCACAAGGCAGGCTGGGTCCATGGATTCATGCTGTTGGCACCACATTCTGAGTCTGTGCTCAGCAGAAATCGATTCATCAGACCACGCTACGTTTTTCCAAGTCTTCAACTGTCCAGTTTTGGTGAGCCTGTGCCCACTACAGCCTCAACTTTCTGTTCTTGGCTGACAGAAGTGGAACCCGACGTGGTCTTCTGCTGTTGTAGCCCATCCGCCTCAATGTTCGACGCTTTGTGCATTCTGAGATGCTGTTCTGCTCACTACAATTGTACAGAGTGGTTATCTTAGTTAGCGAAGACTTTGTCGGATCAAACAGGTCTGGCCATTCTCCACTGACCTCTCTCAACAACAAGGCGTTCCTGTCCACAGAACTCCCACTCACTAGATGATTTTTGTTTTTGGCACCATTCTGAGTAAATTCTAGAGACTGTAGTGTGTGAAAATCCCAGAAATACTCAAACCAGCCCGTCTGGCACCAACAATAATTTTATGCACTGCTGCCACACTATTGGCTGATTAGATACTCGCATGAATAAGTAGATTGAGTAGGTTTGTCCAAACCTTTGACTGTCAGTGACACTTCAGCATTCTGATTTCTGTTGATTTCAGAATATAGACGACATGGACGCCGATCTGTTCCTCTCCAAGAAGAAGCCGAGCTCAGCTCCTGTTCAGAGAATAGACTCTGAACTTAAAGGAGAGCCTTCTAAATCAGGAGACAAGGCCAAAGATACAGGTTTATACGCTTTAACAGATGGTCCAACTCTTATGGGACAGTTTTGCTGTCATGTAGATAAATGTATAATATATGTTTGCAGAGGGGAGAGTTATTGAAGAGAAGAAGCCCAGTTCTGCTCCAGCATCCACAGCGAGAACTTACAAGAAGTTCAGCTTCCTAGGTGAGTCTAATGTCATCTGTAGCTTGTAACAGCTCTATATATCTCCTGCGTGAAGTCGGAGAATAATGTTCTTAATTTGCTCCATTTTCGCGCTGCATGTGGCGCAGATGATGATGAAGGTGGTCTTGATCCACCTCTTCCTAATAAAGGTATTAAAACAAAACAGGACAGTTGAACTTCTTTTGAGGAAAAATCTGTGTGAGACATCTGTAATACTTAAGTTAAACATGACATCTGATCCACATGTTACACAGATAACACGGACGACTCGTTAGACAACCTGCTGGATGACCTGGAGCACAAAGAGCGTCCGAAAACAATGAAGAAAACCGAGTCACCCTCCTCTTCCTCTCCTTCCATTCTTAAAAAAACAGAGACAGGTGAGAACTAAGACATCATAATGTACTGAATACCAGCCGTTAAGTTCTGTTCATTCTCGGCAAACACTTGATACTGTTAGTTTTTTGGACAAATTTATGGATTTAGACTAAATAAGCTCAAATTACACTTCAATTTCTATAAAACAAACCTTCACTTCAGTAAAATGCAAACTTGAATATTTATGAAAAGGATGCCATGCGTCATGCATTAGGAGCATCTGCTGCCATCTGCTGGAACAAGCATGACAGTTTAATTGCAATGACAAGTGTAGCCTATAGGTGGCCTCAGTGCTCCCCTATGATTGCTTGTAACTCAATTCTGTAACTTCATTTTTTAGATATTATCACATGTGATGCATTTGGATATGTATTTAGACATTATAAAAGACTATTATTTGACTAAGTTTAGCTAATTTTTGTTTTGCATGGGAACTGCTTTTATAACAAAAATATTCAAGATTTGTTTTTATCAGGGTAAATTTTCCCCACAGTGCGTTCAGACATGTAGTTCTGCAAGCGTGTGTGTGTGTGTGTGTGTGTGTGTGTGTGTGTGTGTGTGTGTGTGTGTGTGTGTGTGTGTGTTCTGCACAGTGTTATATTCTCATCGAATCATTTCCGAGTGTGTGTTCTAGGGCTGGGTTTTGCCTGACACCTCACGATACGTATTGCAATACATCACAATATCATCATTTTATTAGATTTTCAATCAATTTCAATTCCAGTACATGTGGGTATATTTCAGTTATATACTGATATCTGATGAAGAGCGTGTAGCTTAAAACATGAAGTTTTTTGTCTGTTGGTGAGCTCATTAAATAGATTTGGAAGTAACGGTGTGCCAACTTTGTTGTGTGTTTACATAATATGAATACTCAAGTGGTTGAATATAAATATTGATATAATATCCTGAGAAAAAGGATACCCGCCCGTCTGCTGGCATGTCATCCCCTCCTTCCTGAATCTGGGAGGGGACAGGGGGAGGGGAAACAACAATAATTAAAAACATGGGGGTATTCCCTGTAACAGTGCAGTATCCCCTAAAAACCAAAGTAAAATTTAAAAGAGAAGGAAAAGGCCAACAGAGTGCGGCAGAGAGAGAGAGAGAGAGAGAGACACTTACTCGCTGGTTCTCTGATACGCTGTAGCTTGGTCCCCGGCCACTCCTCCACCCTCTAGTGGACAAAGGCCACGCCTCCCCGGGTGAATCGGAGGCAGTGCTCCGGCCCCTGGCAGACAGAATGCCTCGCCGCATTTTTGGTGGATGGTAGGGGTCTCTCCCACCCCTGGCAGTGGTAACTGCTCCAGGCGGTTGGTTGGGAGCCCCTCCTCCCCTCGCGGCTGGGCTCCTCCGTCCTCCGGCGGATGGCCGCAGCTGCTCCTTTCGGGTGGATGGTAGAGGCGAGAACTCCACCACGCCACATCCCTCCTCCCTCCCGGGTTTCAGCACCAGTGTAAAGGGGCTAAAGGGAAAGGAGGAGGAGAGAACAGGCTTGACAATATAAATAATAGTTTAATATAAAACTGAACCAAAAAGTCAAACACACACAGGTGTCGGACAGCTGTCCGTAAATCTCTCGCACTGCCATCTTCGGTCGGCCCTTATCCCTAAACCACTTAAATTTAAATGGAATTATTTCAGATTTATTGTGTGCGTTTAGATGATAAAAAGAGTAAAAGTAACAACATTTTACACCTCTCCCATGAACACTAACATTTTTATCCAAAAATACAAAAATCAAATCAGTCGAAAATGACTGAACACTGCTTGAGGGTTAAAGATCCCATGATATCAAAACTGTAGTTTTCTGGCTTTAAGTTTGAGTCTGTTAACTTTGAGAATCTATATGCTAGTATACTCCTAAAACGCTGACAAAAATAGATGTACAGAGTCTCTCTTCCGGGAAAACATCTTGCACTCATGGGTGTATACAATCTTTCCATGATACGATCTGATTTGGACTTTTCTTACATTTTATATGCATTTATCAGCATCTCCAGCAGCTAGCGTGAAGAAAAGAGATGATCTGACGTTCGATGGCGATGAAGATGATCTTATTGACGCTTTGGGCTTTGGAGAAACACCTAAAGTGAAAGGAAATGGACTGACACAGAAACAAGAGAGGTAGAGTCTCCTGTTGCTTTTACTCTCGAGCTGAAACTAAATGTTTCGATTAGTTGTGATTTGTTGGGGTTGTAAGTAATGTATCTCTCACCATTGTACAGTGATCCTCCTCGGAGAGCTCGCACCAGACTGGACGAGATTCTTGGTAGAGGAACATCTCCTCGTCTGATGGAGAGACCCATCACAGGAGAGAAGAAAGACACACGGCAGACAGAGAAACAGATGGAGAAACTGCCGGAGAAGAGCTCCGCTGGAAAAGGTGACGCCACGCTAAACATCTGCTTCACAATAATTAGACAAAACAAGCACTTACCGTTAGTCCTGTTCTCTCCAGCCTCTCTTTTAGACGAAGAAGACTTCACGTTTGGCTCTTATCAGCCAACGATGGGCTCCACACCAGAGGGACGTCAGTCCAGGAGACAATCTGTCAGGTGAGTCCACACAAAACCAAAGCAGCACTGTGAC
Source organism: Xyrauchen texanus (assembly GCF_025860055.1). Classification (NCBI taxonomy): domain Eukaryota; kingdom Metazoa; phylum Chordata; class Actinopteri; order Cypriniformes; family Catostomidae; genus Xyrauchen; species Xyrauchen texanus. The sequence goes on from NC_068287.1 coordinate 45,812,303, forward strand.
TGCACAGTTATTACTATTAGGCATGCAAGTTATATTAATGACTTTGTACTGTGTCAGATTCTCGACTGAAGACGTGAGCGCTCACTCTCCTGAGCACAAACCCAAACCCTCCCCACGAGCGACTCGGCCCAGAGCAGACTGGCTTGGCCTGAAACAGGATGAAGAGGAGGAGGAGGAGGAGGAGGAGCAGAAGATGGAGGAGGAGCCCAAACAAACAGCCAAAGAGACCCAGAAGCCCCCGACATCTCCCTCCATAGTGCCTCGAAAACCATCCAGCCATGAAACCCCTGCAGAACTGACAGCCACACCCGCTTCACCTCACACCGCCCGGCGACAGACGAAGAGAGACGAAGACAAGGAAGACGATTGGCTCGCTGGAGCGTTGAGTCGCAGGAAGACACAGTTAATCAGCCAATCAGAGGACAGAGAGGGAAAACAAGAGGATTCATTGGCTCTGGGAGAGGAAGTAGACCAGGACACGGTTGTCAGGTGATACTGCGCAATCAGTTTGTTACGTTTATTCCATGTCTATGAATTGCATTAAAATCTAAATAGTTTCAGAACCAATATTTACACTTGTAGAATGTGAACTTGTGGAGTCTCTATAGTCAGACTACTGAAAAACCCACTTGTGTGTGTGTGTGTATTATTTTTTTAGCCCTAAACCAAGCATCTCTTCAACCCCACGTAGACGACAGGAAGAGCCACCGGCCCTACACACAGAGCCAAGGTACAAGAGCTATTGATTATAAACTGCTCAGAACACAAAGCGGCATACTGTCAGATGTTCTTATAAATAATTAATAAATGTGTGTGTGTGTGTGTGTGTTTCTCAGCAGGGAGTCCACTGGCCCCTCCATTCAGCCTAACACAAGCAGAGAATCTCAACATAAACCTGGTACAGTGATTTTAAAATGTGTGATTTCCGGGCTTGGAAAAGTCATGCAATTGAATAAGTCATGGGAATTAATTGGTCATAAAGTGTGAGTTTTACAGAGATTATCTTGCATGTAAATTGTAATTCAGTTCAGCATAATAGCTACATAATCTGTCTACTTGCTCTTGTTTTTTTTAATGGTTAGTTATTTTTCATCTAGTCAACCCATCAGTCTTCGTTATCCCTTGAATACACCAAATTAACCCTATATAGACTTTTATGACTCTATGACTAGGGATGCACCGATACCTGGATCGGGTATCGGTCCGATGACATAAATATAACATAAAAGAACCATAAAAACACAATAGAACAGAAAGTAGTTCATATGACTCTGTGGCAGCGGGGGCGTGGTCAAGCGCCCGTCCGGGAGAGAGAAGCGGTAAGGGCGCTCACACCTGGGCCAAATTATGACTAACACCTGTCTCTAATTGCAGTAGAGTGAGGAGAGCGGTGAAAAGCCAGCGGCCGCAGAGCAGAGGGACTCGTCCAGAACAAGCCAACCCACTGCGCTTATGTTATTGTGTGTTGCTTTTGTTATAATTATTTTTGAGACAGACATTAAAACCCTTACCTTTTTCCCTGGAACCTTCGTTTCCTGTCCTCCTTCCCGTGAGGGTTCTACAGACTCATGCATTTTATTCAAAGCCACTTGAAGACGTGTGATATCTCTGTGTATCACAAAAGGCTGTTTAATAAGTAAATGTATATAAAATACACACGCAGCTCCAGTGCATCAGTGAATGGCGCTGCTCTGTTTACACATGCTCGCGGCTATATTTAGCCTTCACGCGGTGCGCAATGTTTGAGTGCTACTCACGAACAACATCTCAGATGTAGATGCTCAATTGTTCAGTTCCCTTATAATATGCATTTAGAACGGCACCGGAGGAGCATTTGACCAGAATAAGAAGCGAATTAAATCACTGTGAACTAGCCCACAAACATACACATACAGGACGTCCTGGAGAGTTCAGAATGTCAAAATAAAAGCGTGAGGGGTTAAAAGTTAAAGGTGCAGGATTGAGATATATTACTATTATAATATATTATAACAATATTTAAGTTGAATGGGTTCCCAAAAATAACTGTGTGAATGAAAAGTGAATGAAAAAAAAGGGATCTGAATCCTTTAAAGTCCAGATACAAGTTGAAAAAATTTTGCAAAAAAACTAAAAAAAGTTTCTTTTCTACTGAAGATTGAAGACTGCAATTACTGTTAATTTTGCTGCTACATTATCCAGTAAACTAGTTAATAATAAAGTGTTTCTTAATATTCGATACATTTATATTGAAATAATGTGTAGTTAGACGTTTGTGTTTCTTTACATATTAAACAGTAACCCCAATTATTTCCACACAATAATGTAAAGATAATCTAAACTGATTATGCAAAAAAAACAACACTGGTATCGGATCGGCCGATACTGAGATTTCCGATATCGGAAGAGAAAGTGGTATCGGTGCGTCCCTAACTATGACTCAATAAAACTCTAAATAGACCAATATGAACCTCTACAGCCCTATATGAACCTATATAATGATATATGACCCTATAAAGTCCTGTATGACCCTATAATACCCTAAATGGCCCAACATGAGCCACTACAGACCTATATGACCCTAATTAAACATCTATGACCCCTAAAGCCCTGTAGGACCCTATATAACCTTATATGACCCAATACAACTCTGTAGAACCCTATATATGAGCCTATAAAGTCCTGTATGGCCCTATAATACCCTAAATGGCCCAACATGAGCCACTACAGCCCTATATGACCCTAAATGACCCTAAATAACCATATATGACCCCTACAGCCCTGTATGACCCTATATCACCTTATATGACCCAATACAACTCTGTAGAACCCTTTATATGACCCTATAAAGTCCTGTATGGCCCTATAATACATTAAATGGCCCAACATGAGCCACTACAGCCCTATATGACCCTAAATAACCGTCTATGACCCCTACAGCCCTGTATGACCCTATATCACCTTATATGACCCAATACAACTCTGTAGAACCCTATATATATATAACCCTGTATGACCCTATAAACCCCTAAATAGCCCTATATGACCCTATAGCTCTAAGTGAAATGAGGAAATGTATAACACTAAACAGCTCTCTATATATGACCCTCTATAACCCTAAATAGCCTCGTATGACCCTCTGTAGCCCTACACAATCCTAAATTGCCTCATACGACCCTGTATATAGCCCTATATGACCCAATACAACTCTGTAGAACCCTATATATAACCCTATATTGCCTGTATGACCCTATAAATGCCTAAATAGCCCTATATGACCCTATATAACCATATAGCTCTAAATGAAATGAGGAAATGTATAACCCTAACAGCTCTCAATACACTCTAAATAGCCCCTTGTGACCCTGTGAAGCCCTACACAATCTGAAATTGTCTCATATGACTCAGTATATAGCCTTGTATGACCCTATATAGCACTTTATAGACCTATATGACCTCTACATAACCCTAAATAGCCTTATATGACCCTGTATGGCCCTATATTACCCAAAACAGAGAGAATTGTTATAAAGAGAGTATTCAGCCCCAGACCAAAGAAATCAGATTACGTGTATACTTTACCTGTAGTGACCAAATGGGATCTCCCTATCACTCCCCATCTGTGTCTATCAGGTCCTCCCAAATCCTTGTCCATGTCATTACCCGCTGACTGGTTCTGTACCATTCCATCTTAATCAGGACCATCTGCAGCCAATGAAAACCTGTCGTCACAGTCCAGACATGCTGAATCACAACCCAAACCACAACCACATGCTCAAGAGCCCAGAACACCCTCAGGAAGCAATGCCCAGACAGAGATGCCCCCCTCTAACCCTGCACAGGGGTGGCACATGCCAGCTAAAGCATCCCCTTCAGTGTGTTGTATGTACTCAATGAGTCTAGTAATGTAGGGGGCAGGGCTTTATTTTTAAATACACTGGCGGCCAACAGTTTAGAATAATGTACAGATTTTGCTCTTATGGAAAGAAATTGGTACTTTTATTCAACAAAGTGGCGTTCAACTGATCACAATGTATAGTCCGGACATTAATAATGTGTAAAATTCTATTAGAAGTTGAAAAACAATGTTCAGAACTTCTTAAACTACTTCAAAGAGTTCTCATCAAAAAATCGTCCATGTGCAGCAATGACAGCTTTACAGATTCTTGTTATTCTAGCGGTCAGACTGTCTAGATACTCAGGTGACCTTTCACCCCACACTTCCTGTAGCACTTGACCTTTCACCCCACACTTCCTGTAACACTTGCGTCTGTCTTTTCGGGCACTTCTCATGCACTTTACAGTCTAGCTGATCCCACATAAGCTCAATGTGGTTAAGATCCATAACACTCTTTTCCAATTATCTGTTGTCCAATGTCTGTGTTTCTTTGCCCACTCGAACCTTTTCTTTTTGTTTTTCTGTTTCAAAAGTGTCTTTTTCTTTGCAGTTCTTCCCATAAGTCCTCCTGAGTCTTCTCTTTACTGTTGTACATGAAACTGGTGTTGAGCGGGTAGAATTCAATGAAGCTGTCAGCGGAGGACATGTGAGGCGTCTATTTCTCAAACTAGAGACTCTGATGTACTTATCCTCTTGTTTAGTTGAACATCTGGTCTTCCACATCTCTTTCTGTCCTTGTTAGAGTCAGTTGTCCTTTTGTCTTTGAAGACTGTAGTTACACCTTTGTATGAAATCTGCAGTTTTTTTGGCAGTTTCAAGCATTGCATCGCCTTCATTCCTCAAAACTATGATTGACTGATGAGTTTCTAGAGAAAGCCTTTCTTTTTTTGGCCATTTTTGACCTAATATTGACCTTAAGACATGCCAGTATATTGCATACTGTGGCAACTCAAAAACAAACACAAAGACAATGTTAAACTTCATTTAATGAACCAAATAGCTTTCAGCTGTGTTTGATATAATGGCAGGTGATTTTCTAGTATCAAATGATCAATTTATCATGATTACTCTAGGATAAGGTGTTGGAGTGATGCTGCTGTTGAGATTCGATCAAAAATGATTTTATAAAATGGTAATGTTGCTGTTTTGTTACATCATTAATGTCCCGATTATACTTTGTGATCAGTCGTATGCCACTTTGGTGAATTAAAGCACCAATTTCCTTCCGAAACAGCAAAATCTGTCCATTATTCCAAACGTTTGGACACCAGTGTATAATGAATGGACTCCGAGCAGTGCTGCAAATGCATGTCTATTTCCAAAAAGATAGTTCACCCTAAAAATGACATTTAATCTTTCAAATAAATAATTTATTCACCCTCATGTTGTTCCAAACCTTCTACCACAAAAAATACTTTTATGTAGTGTGTCATTATCTTCCAGTTTCTGCTAAGTTTTGTGTTTCACTGTGGAAAGAAACTGAAATGGGTTTGGAACGAGATGATGGTGTGCAAATGATGACAAAATTAGCATCTTTGATTAACTATCCCTTTAAATGTTGCTGTTGTTGTTTCAGTGTCAACAGCAGACGGCGGTGTACATTTGACCCCAGCGCAAACTCCTCTAAATGCAGATGGTCTACAACAACTGCTGATGCAACAACAGGTCACACACGGATATTATATCAGAAAGCCTTCCTGATCTTTATCCATGTTCTGCAGATGAATTAACATTATTTTGTGTGTGCATTATGTGCGTGTAGTTGTCTCAGTCTCATCTGTGGGGTTTGGGTGGTCCTCTGAATGTGAGCTCACAGTCAAAGCACTGGAGAGACACGGATGAGCAGTCTAGAGACATAACATCACTGCAGACACGAATTATACAGCTGGAGGGACAGGTACTTTTGACTATCATTATAAAGTCTGGTCCATATTACTGTTTATTCTGGCCAAGATATGCACCAGATGGTCTTCTATCCAAAGCTTTCTCACCGATTTACTCTCCGTTCAGGTGAGGAGTTTACAGCTGGAGAGAGATCAGAATCACATGCTGTTAGAGAGCATTCAACAGAGACACAAACAAGACACCGATCTCATGGACAACATGCACAGGTAACACCCACAGAAGAGGAGTGACCCTGGATTAAGCTGCAGTGTGAACATGACTTTACTCTTTTCTCAGAGCTCGTGTGAAGCTGCTGGAGGAATCGGCCGCCCAGCGAGAGCAGCGGTCTCGGCAGGAAAACGAGGACCTAGTGGAGAGGCTGGCTGCGGCCACTCGCATGGCGGAGCAGGAGCGGGCGGAGCTACAGGCGCAGCACCAGCGCAGACTGGCACAATGCCAACAGGACAGAGACAGAGAGGTGGAGCGACTCCGAGACCTGCAGAGGTGAAACACACAAGTGCTATGATACCACAAAGCTACACAACGTAACTATCTTCAACGTTTACACAAGCAAATTCCACCCTCAAGAATTACATCAGTAACATAAAACTGAGTGAACTATCACCTTAAATGGTCTTGAACCTGAAACACCTTTAAAACATTATGTGGCACAGGAAGTCGATCCTGGAGATGAAGAAAGATTATGAAGATCAGATTCAGCGATTGAAGAAACTGAAGGACGAAGAGATCGATGCTGTGACCAGCGCAACATCACAGACCAGGTACAACTGCTACAACACTCAGAAGAACATCTCTTTGAGGAGGTCAGTGATGTGGATCTGCTTCAGTGTCGTGTGTGTGTGTGTGTGTTCTCAGGTCTCTGACGGTGGTCATCGAGCAGATGGAGCAGTTCTCTCACAGGCTGGGCGACCTGTCGTGTCGCGTGGAGAGCACGCATGAGAACACTGCTCAGGGTTTGGAGCTGAGCGCGAAACACAGAGACTCACAGCTTAGAGGTACACAAAAATACACACACAGACCCCACTGTATTTGTGAAGTATGACTCAATCAATCAGTCTTGCCTCCTGAAGAGCGAGTTTAAGATCATCTGAGGTCTTTGAGGTTGACTAGAGGTAGACCGATATATCGGTTTTACCGATTAATCTGTGCCAATAGTTGCCTTTTGGAAACTATTGTTTTTCTGCAAAAATGTATGATGAACGTCGCAGATAGTTTTTATTTACTATTATTAGGGATGCACAGATTGAAAAAAAATGTGCCAATACGATACCAATTTGAACAACAATTAAAAAAATTTGGACGATACTGATATTTTGGTAATGACCGAAAGAACTAGGTCGCGAGTACAAGCGGCCGAAATGGGCTTCCTCAGAAGTGTGGCGGGCTTCTCCCTTAGAGATAGGGTGAGGAGCTCAGTCATCCGTGAGGAGCTCGGAGTAGAGCCGCTGCTCCTTTGCGTCGAAAGGAGTCAGTTGAGGTGGTTTGGGCATCTGGTAAGGATGCCCCCTGGGCGCCTCCCTAGGGAGGTGTTTCAGGCACGTCCAGCTGGGAGGAGGCCTCGGGGAAGACCCAGGATTAGGTGGAGAGATTACATCTCCACACTGGCCTGGGAACGCCTCTGGGTCCCCCAGTCAGAGCTGGTTAATGTGGCTCGGGATAGGGAAGTTTGGGGCCCCCTGCTGGAGCAGCTGCTCCCGCGACCCGACTTCAGATAAGCGGTTGAAGGTGGATGGATGGACTGATATTTTGTCATGTACCTTATTTTGCCATCAGATCAAGGTTTTACTTTGGAATGCTTACAAAATGTATAAAGATTACAAAATGTTTTTTTACTGTTTTTAATGCTTTTATAATTTCCAATATATATATACATTTGGATATCTGCTGTTTTCAAAGCATTTCTGATGGTTTTCCTCATCATATAGCTTATAGGCTAGTGCTGTTTTCAAAACTGTCATGTCCGTTTTTATGGTGTTTTTCCACATTAATGTGAGGATGAGAGAGAATAAAAATTAAATATTACATATGTCCTTAAATCGGCCCGTCGCTATTATTAAATAATGGTCAGATAGCGGCTATTTTAGATAACCGCTGTTATTGTACTCTTCAAATTTCAATCATATTTTACCATCCAAATAAGGACATTTTAAGCAAATAAATGTCATGAATGGCTCATTTGTGTGTCTTGTTTTCCAATATTTTTCCATTTTGTGAGCACTTGAACTCCGAGCGTCTCATTGACCCACACCGTGGATCACATGAGCAGCTCCTGAAGAACGTGTGAAAGTTAAAAATGCTTTTATTTTCAAAAACATGGATCTCCATGAGAAACAAGGGCTCGCGGGTTTAATCCGAGAGCTTTAAAATAACACATGAATGTGAAGAATGTAGGACATTGCATAACATAATAGCCAATATAATATAATATAAAGAAATTCAGTTTCAAAAACAAAGTCTAAATATAAAATTGACCAAGACTAAATATGTCCAAAAAGAGAGAGATATTTTAACTATTTGGAAATATTTAGATATTTTAATTATAATTTTTTCATGTCATTCATACATTTGTAAAGCCTTAAATTAAATCATACATCCCTATTTTTCTATAAGATTCCATGTTAAATGTGCTGGTCCAATAGCCTCGGGCCTTGAGACCAAAACCAATCTGTGTTCCAACAATCGGGCCAATTGCCCTGCAGCATTACCCTTAAACCCGCCCATTCATGACTCCTTTAATACGCCGCCTGGTGCCAACGTCACACACCCTACACATTTCACAAGCAAGAGGGAAACTCAAGCTGAGGTATCATGTTATTGTCACTGACACCTCTCGTGGGGATTTAATCATTCATCATAGACAATATTCATCCATATTTTTAACATAACTTCAATGCATATATTGTGATTGTGATTAGATAAATCAGGTGTTCTAAATTGAAGAGGGCATGCAAAGAAAAATGCGACTATATGGAAACGTATACAAACTCCAAAATAAGGAATATCTGGTGAACATTTAGGCTATGAAGAGCTTAATTTGGTAAATACTTAAATAGAAATAGAAAGTATTGTAACAGAGCCATGTCTCCGTCATTTCAAAATTAAATTCCAGAGAAATACACAATTATATTCCTTTTTAATAGCTAAAGTGTTATGCACCAAATATCAGGATTTTTGGTGCATAACAGATTTTGGTTGCACAATCATTTATTTTAGCCTCTATGTCTGTGTACGTCATAGTAAAGAAATATAAAAAAAATTTAAAAACTATAAATTGTTTTAAAAACTATCGCCCTATTAATCTTTTATCGGCATTGTCAAAATCCACTATCGGTCGACCTCTAGAGTTGACTGTTTTTGCACTCTCAGTTCTTCAGGATCAGTTGAGTCAGCAGCAGTGTGAGATGATAGAGGAGAGGTCACGTCTCAAAGAGGTCATCATCAAGATGGACACACAGCTCGCCGAGCAGCAGAGACAGCTGGAGAAGGTCAGGACATCCCACATCCAAAGGCTCGCCCAAAAAAAGAGCAGTCTGCTCGGTGTATCTTGTTTAGTGTGAACAGTGATTATGTCACAGTTTGAAAGACATTGCTGATGATAAATGGTTACTCAGGCGTGCTTGTGCATGCACAGTGAGTTAAGAGTGATTTTTGTGTGCGTTTAGGAGCGCTGGCGGGTGACATCAGAACAGGCGAAAGCAGAATCCGCTCTGCGAAGACTAGAAGAAGAGCGACGGACCTTGACGCAACAGCTCAGCATGGAGAGAGAGGAGCTGGAGAGGGCAAAGGTCAGTCAGACATGAATAGTTGTTGTTATGTTGTCTGAAGGCTAGGGTAAACTTTTGCATGATTTTATGTCTCGAGCACATGACTCACTCAGATTTTTAACTGCGAGCAAATTGTATTAATTGAAATCCTGTATGTAATGCAAGTAACGATAGTTTATAAGAGCAGTAACTGTACAGGGACTACCAATTAAGCAGTAGTCCCTTCCGTGCATGAAAGAGTAATCTGATTACAGTGATAAACTACTTTTTACTAGTCAAAAACACCTAAATGTTAAATTCTCTCTCTCAGAGCGCTCTGTTGGAAGAACAGCAGTCAGTCATGCAACACTGTGCAGAAGAACGCAGGAAACTCGCAGCGGAGTGGAGCCGGTTCCACGCACAGGAGAAAACTCGTCAGGAGCGCGTGGAGAGAGAGGCTAGCCGCGCACTGGAGAGAGACACACACAGAGAGGGGTCCATCATCAGTATGGCAAAGGTACAGTCACGCCAACAGAGGGCGCAGTACTGCAGGAATACCATCAAAATGACAGTGATTACCGTGTTTTCAGGAGCAGGCGGAGCTGAAGCTGTGTTCTGGAGAGCTCAGACAAAAGGAAGAATCACTGCAGAAAGAGCGAGAGAGCCTGGAGAGAGTGAGAGAAGAATTGGAGAGAGAGAAAGAGAAGCTGAGCGCCATGGCACTGAGACTCAAAACACGAGCACAGGAGGTTGAGAGCTTCAGTAAGGTAAAAAAAAAGACCACCACTTTTGTCAACCTAAAACCTGATCATGTGAAATGTAACGCTGTTCTGCATGTGGCATGTGTAGCTGGCATCAGAGCAATTTGAAGAGGGCGAGCGGGCGCTGAGGGAGGCCAGACAGGTGGAGGCAGAACATCAGACTCGACTACGCAACATTCACACACAGATGGAGAAACTACGGCAACAGGAGCAGAGCTTACAACAGGTCACACACAATTACTCAATTACTACTGTAACAACCTCAAAAAAACAAAGCACAAAATGATGCTAAATATGAGAGAATGAAGACTTTTTAAAGTAGCTTGTTACTGGAAAAGCTACACATTTTAATAATCAGAGTTACTGTTGTATATACACTAATGAATCAAAACATTATGACCACTATGTGAAGCAAATTATGTCGATCATCTCCTAACAAGGCCACATGTCAAGGTCTGGGTAGATTTGATGGTAAGCGAACAATCAGTTCTCGATGTGTTGAATGCATTAGAAATGAGCAGGAGTAAAGACCTGAGCGACTTTGACAAGGGCCAAATTGTTATCGGCAGACGACTGGGTCAGAGCATCTCTGAAACGGCAAGGCTTGTGGGGTGCTCCCGGTCAGCAGTGGTGAGTACCTACTGACAGTGGTCCGAGGAGGGACAAACCACAAACCGGCGACAGGGTGTTGGGCACCCAAGGCTCATCGATGCATGAGGGCAACGAAAGCTATCCCATCTGGTCCGAATCGACAGAAGGTCTACTGTGGCCCAAGTCACTGAAAATGTTAAAGCTTGTTAGAGGAGGAATGTGTCACAACACACAGTGCATCGTACCCTGCTGCGTATGGGGCTAAGTAGCCGCAGACCGGTCAGAGTGGCCATGATGACCCCGGTCCACAGCCGAAAGCACCAAAATGGGCATGCGAGTGTCGAAACTGGACCTAGGTGCAGTTGAAGAAGGTCGCCTGGTCCGATGAGTCCCGTTTTCTTTCACATCACTTGGACGGCCGTGTACGTGTGTGCCGTTTACCTGAGTAAATGATGGCATCAGGATGCACTGTGGGAAGACGACAAGCCGGTGGAGGGAGTGTGATGTACTGGGTGATGTTCTGCTGGGAAACTCTGGGTCCGGCCATTCATGTGGACATCAGTTTGACACGTGCCACTACCAGGTACACCCCTTCATGGGATTCCATGATGGTAGTGGCCTCTTTCAGCAGGATAATGCACCCTGCCACACTGCACACATTGTTCGGGAATCCGATTGAGCATCATTGGGATGTGCTGGACCAACATGTCCGATCTACGCCGGCTCCAATTCGCAACTTACAGGACTTGAAGAATCTGCTGCTGATGTCTTGGTGCCAAATACCACAGGACACCTTCAGGGGTCTTGTAGAGGTCATGCCTCGGCGGGTCGGTGCTGTTTTGGCGGCATGCAGAGGACCAACATCATATTAGGAATTTGGTCATCAGTGTATAATATACTATATATATATATGTACACTCACCTAAAGGATTATTAGGAACACCATACTAATACTGTGTTTGACCCCCTTTCACTACAACAGATCAGGAGATTGTCTTGACCAGGACCACACCCCTAAATGCATTGAAGCAACTGCCATGTGATTGGTTGATTAGATAATTGCATTAATGAGAAATTGAACAGGTGTTCCTAATAATCCTTTAGGTGAGTGTATATACATAGTTGAAGTCAGAAGTTTACATACACTTAGGTTGAAGTCTTTAAGTCGTTAGTTTTTAATTACTCATGATTTACGACATCAACTTTGTGCATGACACGAGTAATTTTTCCAACAATTGTTTATAGACCGATTGTTTCACTTTTAATTGACTATATCACAAAGGGTAGAGTCACATGGGGTAACCTCCTCGTGGTCGCTATAATGTGGTTCTCGCTCTCGGTGGGGCGCGTGGTGAGTTGTTCGTGGATGCCGTGGAGAATAGCCTGAAGCCTCCACACATGCGGCAAGGTAATTCTCAACAAGCCACGTGATAAGATGCACTGATTTATGGTCTCAGACGTGGAGGCAACTGGGATTCGTCCTCCGCCACCCGGATTGAGGTGAGTCACTACGCCACCATGAGGACTTGGAGCACATTGAGAATTGGGAAAGCCAAATTGGGAAGCAAAAAAAAAAGTTTGCTGCCAGTTTCAAAGCATTTTGCATGTTTTTACCGCATCATGTAGTCTATATCATGCTTAAAACGTATTTGCAGATGATTTTAAATTGGTTAATTGGCCGATAAATATCGGCGGCTGATACATTGGTGTATCCCTCACACAAATATATTCGTTGTTTGAGAGTGTAGGTAGAGCGACTCGATTGCATCATTCATGGGAGGTGGGCGGCTCCTGCAGATATTTTGCCAAACTTTGTTCGCCGTGATTTCACCCGCAGAATATATTAATCACAGCTTATTGCAAATGGTGCATATTGCGTGATGCTGCATCTACAGCTACTATCGTCAGCACCAAGGGCGTAGAATACACAGGGGATGCAGACGACGTGTCCCCCCTCACTTTTGAAAGGAGTACTACCTCCCTGATCAGTACTGTCACTGGCCTACACTTCATAACTCTGATTGCGTGTTCTCTCAGGAGCGTTTGAAAATGACGGATCATCGGCGACATGTGGAGAGATTGAGACACACGCTACCCGTCAATCCTGTGACTCTGTCTTCAGCTCCTCTCATCACAGGTACATTATCTCAGTGTTCACTCACTTTTAGAGGCAGTGCAGTCTTTATCCGGCAGTGAATGATTGTGTTTGTTAGATTTCTCTCCAGCCTTCACCAGCACACACGTGCCAGCTGCTCCTCCTGTTTCAGTGAGTCCTGTACCAGTTGAACTACACGCCAGACTCGCCCTCATCAAACACACCGCAGAGAAGGTACAACAGGCCACGTTCACTGTGCGCTCTGCAAAGTTCAATCCAACCAGAAGATCTTTATTAGCTGGTTCAGGTGTGGTTTAACAGTGTTGGAGCTAAACTCTAGCGGTTGACCGATAGGCCGATTGTTTATTTTTAATTGATATATCGAATGTCAAAAAAAATTATGTAATCTTTCTTTACTATGGAGGGCAAAGATAGAGTTCAAAATCCTTAAAATCCCAGATTACGTTTTTGTTCAACCAAAATCCCAATAATAACCACAAAAATTAAGATTTGGTGAATAAGGCAGGACTTTTTCATATAAAAACAAAAGAAGCCCAAAATACACTTATTTTCTCTCCTGATAGTTTTTCATGATATTGTAATTTAAAAATAACAGTAGCAGATTTTTGCATTTAACCGATAGCTCCAAAGTGCAACTATCGGCACTGTTTAATCAGTAAAACCGATATATCTGTCTACCTCAACTAAACTGCAGACTTCCAGAAATTGACTTTTGCGATATTTACCTATGCTTAAATACCTCAGAAGGGTAAAAATGTCCCTGTAACGAATGGGCAAATGCATCATCTTACAGTAAATATGAAGGATGCCGATGATTTTAACAAAACCATAGGCTGATACTTTGCACCTTATTTTGTCATCAGATAACTTTTAGAAATAGTTGTACAAAAAATATTTACAGGAATATTTCACCCAAAAATAAAAATTCTCCTTATTACTCGCCTTCAACTTTGTTCTGCAGAACACAAATGAAGACTTTTAGAATATTTTCACTCTGTTGGTCCATCCAAAACTCTAATGCTGCCTTGATTATAAAGCTCATAGATCAATATATTCATTTTTACTATAAATACACATTTCCACTTTGCATGTGCCATCACCTTCTAGTCAGGACTTTTATATATTGATCAGTTTCTCATCCATACCCATCATAATTACTTCTGAAGACATGGATTAAACCCCTTAAGTATTACTCTTATGCTGCCGTTATGGGCCTTCAAAGATCTGGTCACCATTCCCTTACGGTGACCTACAGAGCAGAGATATTTTTGGAAACTGTTTTGGGTGAACTGTCCCTTTTTAATTATGACTTATTGAATATTTAAAATGAAGCACACATGAAAATGCATACATAAATATTCATGTTCATCAAGTCTGAGGGTCTCATTTGAGACAGTAATAAACTAGGATTATTGCTACTTTTTTTGGAATTCACTTTGAAGTGTTTAACAATTCTGCCAAGTGGAGTGGTTTATGTTCAGGTGAATTTTCAAAAATGGACATTAATTCAATTATTCCCAATTTGTGAAACAGGACAGAGACTTCCTGGCAGAAGAGCAGTACTTCCTGGACACGCTGAAGAAAACCTCATACAACACATGACCACACGGAGACTGGAAACATTTCATACTTTTTTAATATGTGAAATAAAAAAAAATTAAAAAATAAATGTTCCCATGTGTTTCAGTTGTGTGCACTAACATCCCTCTCCCAGCTTTCATCCTGGTCACTGTGGAGCGGTTTCCACATTTACTCTGGATAAAAAGAACAAAAATAATCTGGTCACGTCAGGGAAAACTGCCCCTCATAAACACAGTGAAGAAACCTTCAGTACAAGCCTCAGGTTACCAAAATCAACATGATCTTCAGACAGGGATAACTTCTTTCATCACAGGCTTGTGGAAGTAAATAGAGTAATTTTCTATACACACCGTTTGTTTCCAGGTGACCCGGGCGAGATGTTTCCGGTCTCTGTAAAAGAGCTTCAGTCAGTTGAGTTTGTGAAGGGTTCAGGTGACAATTCCCAGTCTTACGGGGTTCCTCAGAATAATTTTGCTTTGCCATCGTCAGTTATCGCATCAGACGGCACTTCCTATGTAGCATTTTCATCTCAGGAAAATAAAACTGAAGATTTTATAACTGTAAATGTAATGAAATGGGGCATAGCTTTACCTGATCAACACTTCTTCAGTGTTCAGACACAGAATTACACCTGTGGAGAAACATCAGGAATTACTGAATGATCCTGTAACACAATTACACTGAACACGCATGGAGTTATACTTGTGCCACAATTCTGCACACAATTATATTTCTTTGCAAAAACAAAGTGCCCAAGATATTTTTAGCATGCAAAAGTATTTTGCACACAGAGTGGATAGGAGAAAGCAAAATTCAAGAATTCTGAGCAAATTCACATTCAAATAAACTTAATGTGCAAAATTGTTTGCTCAATTTCTCTACAAGATACATTGGAGTTCAAACGCATGCAAAATATATTTGTGAGCATTCAAAATATTTTTAGCACATGCAAAATATATTTGTGAGCATTCAAAATATTTTTAGCACATGCAAAATAATAGTAAAATCAAAATATCATATGAGGGCAGAACATTGTGCGCTCTTGCGCGTGCAAAATAACTGCACTCAAAACATAATTTTGCACGTGCAGAATTGTGGCACATCTTTAACTACATAAACGTGCATCTCAGAATGACTTTGCTTTGCCATCGTCAGTTATCGCATCAGACGGCACTTCCTATGTAGCATTTTCATCTCAGAAAACAGTTTTTGAAATAGTACGTATAGAAGAAAAAAAATGTAGTAAAAATTTAATTGTAATACATACGTGTTTATTAATCTCCTTGCTATACAGCAGCAACCAGATCATCATGCCTGTGGAAAGATAGGAGATTGTTCAGCCAAAAACAGCTTATATTTGAAGATTGGACAATAATGCAAAAGCTGCACGAGTTCAGCCACGCTGCGCGCCATTATTGTGCACGTGATCAATGAAATACATGCCAGACGAAAAAAACACAGTGGAGTGTAAAAACATATCAATACTTACATTTATTAGGGTGGTCTGAACACGTTCCGCGCGGATCTCCGAGTGTAAAGCATCATAAACATGTTTTTAATGTATAGGTAACTTCACCAGTCAGTAAACTGTTCGATGAAAGCAGAGAAAGAGAGCTCCAACGGTGGCGCAGGCGCTTTTATAGTCCGTAATGCGTCATGGCCCACGTGGACACAACAGACCAATTGGAAACAAGAAATGTACAAAATAAAAGTCACGTTTTTAAAAATAAATAAAAATGAGTAACAAAAACGAATAAATAATGTTATAAGATATATTTGTATTATTTTACGTTATTGTACTTTAAAATATATACATTTGTCTAACATATGATTTATTTATCTACTAGGCAAACAAATTAACATGTACTTTTTACTAGATTTGTTTTTTAAAAAACGAAATCTGCATTGAATGGATAAAAAAAAAAAAAAAAAAAACGTTTTTTACTTTAATTTTAATCAGTAAGAAACTGTGAAGCTACCTAATTTGTAAACTCTAATTAACCTAAAACAGTATGTTCAACACAGGGCAATAACTGATACACAGATAGATTGCATTTAGTTGCGGGTACTAAACTCCATTAAAGGGGCAGTTCACCCAAAAATGAAAGTTCTCTCATGATTTACTCGCCCTCATGCCATCCCAGATGTGTGTGACTTTCTTTGTTCTGCTGAACACAAATGAAGATTTGTATAAGAATATTTCAGCTCTGTAGGTCCATATAATGCAAGTCAATGGAGATCAGAACTTTGAAGCTCCTGAAATTAGATAAAGTCGGCATACAAGTAATCCATTAGACTCCAGTGGTTTAATAAATGTCTTCTGAAGTGATCCAGTTGGTGAGAACAGACCAAAATGTAACTCCTTTTTCACTTTACATCTTGACATCTTCTTGGCGATCATGATTTCAAGCACGAGAACACTTCCTACAGCGCCATCTAGCGCTTGACATGCGCCAAGCACTAGGAAGTGTAATCGAGCTTGAAATCATGATCGTGCCTAGAGACCGCAATAACAAGATATACAGTGAAAAAGGAGCTATATTTTTCCCGGGAGTTCTGGGTACGTGCACACATATGCTGTTGTCAGAGCGGATCACGTTAGAAGCCGCCAGGTTCGGTCAGTTTTTTAAGTAGAACTTTGGGTTTGTAACTTTAGAAAAAATACACAGGCCTTACGAACTTGTTTTGCCCACGCACTCTCACTCACAGACACTGCGCGGACAGATGAGGGGCCGTTCACACCGAACGTGTTTTTTTGCATGCGTCTGCTCTGTTTTTCCACAGTTTTCCTGTGTTAACACGCGTCTGGACGAACGTCTTTGACTGCTGCACCGTGCCTCACAGTTTCTTCAGAGTCTCGTTTTTAGACACTGTGTCAAGTTAATAAGAACTTCTGGTTTACACACCTGTAGTCACGAGTTTGAATCCAGGGCGTGCTGAGTGACTCCAGTCAGGTCTCCTAAGCAACCAAATTGGCCCGGTTGCTAGGGTGGGTAGAGTCACATGGGGTAACCTCCTCGTGGTCCCTATAATGTGGTTCTCGCTCTCGGTGGGGCGTGTTGTTGAGTTGTGCGTGGATGCCGCAGAGAATAGCCCGAAGCCTCCACACGCACTATGTTTCCACGGCAACGCGCTCAACAAGTCACGTGATAAGATGCACGGATTGACGGTCTCAGACGCGGAGGCAGCTGAGATTCAAAATGTTCGAAAATTCTAAATCAAGCTGCACCAAAACTCTTAATGATTTTAGACCAATTGCTCTGACATCGATTTAAATGGCAATCCTGGAAACACTAGTGAGGTCAGAACTGAGCGTGCACGTGACCACAGGCAGTTTGCCTATAGGACACACAGAGGAGTACAGGATGCTACAGTCACCCTGCTGTACTGGTTAAACACTTGGAGGAAATGGGGCTTATGCTAGACCTTTAATTGTTAATTTGTCCTCTGCTTTTAACACAATACAACCCCAAATTGGAATGTGGACAATCCTACACATACCTTGAGACAATTCTATTGCTTGGGGCCTCAGTAATCGTAAACCCGCCCCTGAGCATGATGGGACCAGACTGTTTGTCTCGGTTATTTCAATGTCATGCCGCTCTGCTGTCACTAGGGAGAGACCTTTCAACTCTCTCTCTCTCTTTCATCTGTTTAAAGGGCGTCCCGCGGCAGCTCGCACACTCACTGCAGCACTGTCCCGTCACGGGATGGATGAACCGGACGCGTCGCGTCATAATGGGGCGCTCATGCACAGGCTCTTCACGGACGCGGAGACCGGACGAGTCACATACGCGCTGAGTCTGTCGGACAGCTGCCTGACGGTCCAGAGGATCACCTCTCCCGCTTCATCATCCCGGGACACGGAGCGTCTGGACATGCGTGACTGCCTTGGGAGCCGCGCGCACCGCGGAGAGGACCACGGCGCGTACCTGTGCGCGTATTTCTACCCGTACCGGCGCCGGTGGATGGGTTGGGGTCCGGTCCGGCAGAGAGAGGAGCGTCGCTTTTGCCTCGCGCTCGACGCGAATGATGATCACGATGATGATGTGCGCGACTCGAACCTGCGCGAGGCGGAGCGGTGGGCGCGCGCCTTGCAAAACAACAGCGCGCGCTGCACCGGACACGCACACGGTGAGAAACAAACTTATAAAAGAATCAAAAACATTAAAGATCAAACCTAAATTACAACTTGTATGAATATCACTAACAAATACAGTACAAAACAAAAGTAGCATTTTCACCCGTGACGTGTTTCTCACTGTTTGTCAGGGCGGAAATGTTGAAGCATCTACAGTATTTAAATCACATTTCTGGTGAGAACTATTTTGACCTGCTAGATGACAGTCTCTTCTGACAGTTGTACTTCTAAAAGAACAAGTATTTCGGCATGGGGCCCTGAAATGCCTGTTTCTGATGTCATATAGGCGTATGAGTGCTGCGGGCACAGCATGGTATTTACAACTTACTGGCTCAGTCATACTTCATATGTGTCATTTATGAGCTTGATCCACAGCAGATGTTAATACACTATTTAACACAATACATTCATTTTCTAAGAGTTTTTCCTGTATGTGACACAGAGCTGTGATGATCTCTGTATTGGGAAGGAGCTTTCATTAATCTGCCTGCTTTGTTCATTTGATGACAGTAAAATTTGATTTACTCGACTTTTGAAAAGCTGAGATGCATTAAGATCACTTACCGTATTAAACTTCAGTGTGTAACCTACTTGCTGGGGAGAAGTGTGCTGTTACTTAACTAAGTTTATAGATTTATGGCAATAAATCCCATAGACTTACATTGAAAGAGGGACCCGAGTAATTTTTTAGAGACTGTCATAGAGACCCGAGGGTGGCCAGTATACAAAAACACCCTAGCAACCGCCCAGAACACCCTAGCAACTGCCCAAAATACCCTAGCAACTGCCCAAAACATCCTACCAACCACTTTGAACACCCTAGCATCCACCCACAGCACCCTAGCAACTGCCCAAAACACCCTACCAACCACCCAGAACAACCTAGCAACTACCCACAACACCCTAGCAACTGCCCAAAACACCCTACCAACCACTCTGAACACCCTAGCATCCACCCACAGCACCCTAGCAACTGCCCAAAACACCCTACCGACCACCCAAAACACCCTAGTAACCACCCACAAAACCCTAGCAACCACCCAGAATACCCAATCAACTGCTCAGAACACCTTAAGCAACCACCCAGAATATCTTAGCAGCCACACAAAACACCCTAGCAACTGCACAAAATACCCTACCAACCACACCCTAGGAATCACCCAGAATACCCAAGCAACCACACAGAACTCCTTAGCAACTGCCCAGAACACCTTAGCAACCACCCAGAATATCTTACCAGCCACACAGAACATCTTAACAATGGCACAGAACACCAAGAACACCATAGATACCACACTGAACTCCTAGCAATCACCCACAACACCATAGAAACTGCCCTGAATACACAAACAACCACCCAGAGAACCCTAGCAACTGCCCAGAATACTTTAGCAACCACTCAGAACACCTAGCAACTGCCTAAAACACCCTTGAAACCACCTAAACACCCTAGAAACCACACAAACACTCTAGCAACCATCCACGATGCACTAGCAACTGCCCAAAACACCATAGCAACTGCCCTGAACACCCTAGTACCCTCCCACAACACCCTAGAAACCACCCTGAATACACAAGCAACCACCCAGAACACCTATCAACCACCCAGAACAACTTAGCAACCACCCAGAACAACAAGAGGTCTTAAACCCCCGATCTCTAATGTGTTATAGTTCTAGAGTTCATGAGTGTTATAATGTGCGCTGTGAAGCATGCTTTAGGAAATGTATGCTAAATTAGTTGCAGTTATTCCAGAAGTGGATCAGAGTTCATTCTGCTGGTGCAGTGCAAAGACTGGCTGCTCGTCAACTGTGAATTGAGACGTCTCTGCTCAGCAACGTGTTCCCATGAGGAAGTGTGTATTTCTGTGTGTGTGAGTGTGTCTTTCTCTGTCAAAATAAGAAAATACCCTCAGGGTGAAAACATGTCTTAGAGAGTCACATTTTACCTCAAAATCTTCCTGTTGATATAAGAGTGAAACGTGACCTGGGCATGTTCTTGACAGGAGTGTGTGTGAGTGTGGATCTATCGTTTCTTTCTCTGAATGCTGAAAGATCCCCTAGGGTTTCATCTCCGATGGCTGTGGTGGCCTTTGACACTTGACCTCTTTCTTTGTGTCTTGATCCTGTCAGGTCACATCTGATCACAATCCCAGAAGCGTGACATGTTCTCTGTTTACTGTGGCGTTTGGCTGTACTCTAAAACAGTGTTGTGTTATTGCGTGTGTAATATAATGCTGTAGATATGGATATGGACATATAGATATGACATGCTGACAGATTGCTTTGATGCAGTTTAAGATTGTATTAAACACACACACACACACACACATGCTTATACTCAATGATGACACATGCATGTAATCCAGCTGATCGTTTAATTACATCCCATTCACTTAATTATTATTCATGAACAAGCTGTGGTTTCCGTTTATCTTGTTTTGAGGCTTTCATTTGTGATTGATTATGTTTGTTATGTGTTTAACATCAGTAATATTGCCAATGATCCATTACTAATATTCAGATTTTCTGCTCAAACACACACACACACACATATTACTGACGGTATCCACATCAGTCAGTTAATTAGTGCTGTTTGATGAGTCAATTGCTCATAGTTAGTGTTAATAAATTGAACTAACCCCAAAGTGTTAAACTAGAACAACCTAACAATCACCTACTGTAGCAACCACCCAGAACACCCTAGTAACCACCCAGAGCATCCTAACAACCACCTAACAACCCCAAAACAACCTAGTAATCCCCAGAACACGCTAACAGTCACCTAACAACCACCCTGAACACACTAGCAACTAACTAGCAATGCCATAGCAACCATTCATAAGACACTAACATCCACCTAGCAATGCCCCATCATACATCTAGAAGTAACCACCTAACAACCCCAAGAACACCCTAGTAACCACACAGAACACCCTAGAAACCACCTAGAAACACCCTAGCAACCACCCATAAAAACCCTAGCAAACACCTAACAACCCCATGAACACTCTAGTAATCAGGCAAAACACCCTAGCAACCAAGAAGCAACCACCCAGTACATCCTAGAAACCACTTAGCAACCCTATAAACAATGTAGTAATCCACCAGAACACCCTAACAATAACCTAGCAACCATACAGAACAACCTAGCAACCACCTAACATCACCAAGAACAACCTAGTAATTACCCAGAACATCCTTGCAACCACCCAAAACAGCTAAGCAACCATATAACAACCCTATGAACACTGTAGTAATCACCCACAACTCCCAAGCAACCAATAAGAAACTTAATAACCATTAATAACCACCCAGAACAACCTAGCAACCACCTATAACCACCTAAGGGGGTTCGTGGAGATTCTGGGGCCCCCCTAGCTTTTTGAGTTATTAATAATAAAAACAAAAAGTGCATATGCTTTCTTATATACAGAGAACTTTCCTGACCCATGATTATTTTTATTTTTATTTCTTTGATTATTTATCTTCTTTATCTTATTTTATGTATTTATAAGTGTTGGATTATATGAACACCACAGAACCACCTAGCAATGCATTAGCAACTAAATAAAACACCATAGCAACGACCTAATAACCCCAAGTACACCATAGTAATCATCTAGAACACCCTCTAACCCACTCAGAATATCCTAACAATCACCTAAAAACCACAAGGACACCATTGTAATCAGCCACAACATCCTAGCAACCACTAAGCAACCACCAAGAACATCCTTGAAAACACCTAACAATCGCAATAATGCCCTAGCATCCACCCAGAACAGCCTAGAAACCACATAACAACCCCAAAAAATACTCTAGTAATCATCCACAACACCTTAGCAACCACCTAACAACCCCAGTAATCCACCAGAACACCCTAACAATAAACAACACACTAGCAACCACCTAGCAATGCCTTAGCAATCAAAAAATACACCATAGCAACAACCTAACAACCCCAAGAATGCCCTACTAATCACCCAGAACACCCTAGAAACCACATATTAATCCCCTAGCATCCAACTAGAACAGCCTAGAAATCAACCAACAACCCCAAAAATACTCTAGTAATCATCCACAACTCCCAAAAGAACATAGTAATCCACCAGAACACCCTGACAATCACCTAGCAACCACCCAAAACAACCTAGTAACCACATAGCAATGCCTTAGCAACCAACCAAAACACCCTAGCAACCACCCAGAACATCCTAGAAACCACAAGCAATGGCCTAGCAACCACCTAGAACAGCATAGCAACCACCTAACAACCCAAAGTATGCCCTAGCAATCACCTAAGAACCTCAAAACAACCTAGTAATCCCCCAGAACACCCTAAAAATCACCTAACAACCACCCAGAAGCATCTGTGAGACCATGAGCAGGTGACATTATCTTCGTCCCCACAGAGAGAGAGAGTTTCCAGCTGAACTCAGGGTCAAACAAGTCAACAACACAAACAAGAGCCATTAGGACTGCCCTTACCGAGAGTTCTGGCAAACCCCTGTAGCATTTCAGGAGAATCATCTGAGAAGCGAAGTCTCTATTTGCGCTCCATTTAATCTCATTGCTGTCTAGGAGAACCAGCTGAGATATTAGAGATATAATTTGCCATTGTTTTCTTTCATATGTGTACCTCTCCTGCATAAAAGTAATTTCGTAATTTCACGATGAATGTTTTGCATTTTATTCAGCATTTAAGACCAGGTCAAATAGATTTTAACTCAAAGAATGGATGTCTTTCTTCATCTGTCAATAACTCTGGGGCTCTTGACTGTAAAAGATGTCGTTTCAGCTGTTGAATGATGTTTCGAGCTCTGGCGTTGTTGGCAAATTCATCACTCATAGTGATGACAAATTCATCACTCAAAGACACGCTAATAATTGATCATTCTGCTTCTAAAACGGTAAAAGTAAGACAACAGGTTCATTTTTGACTCAAGTTGTTTTGTGATTTTTCAGCCGTTTCAGCTGAGAGTCATAATTTAAAATGATACTGTGATGAGGAGGAGGGCTTGGTTGGGCCGAACGATGGACACCCGGTGCTGAATCAGCCCAATCAGCCCAGATGGGGATATAATGGAGCCGGGGACGCCAGTTCGAGAGAGAGAGACAGATGCACAAAGTTGTGTGTGTGTGTCAGTTTTATGTTATGTTTAAGTTCTGTTGTGTTATTAAACATTTACGTTGACTGCTCAGACAGTTACTGCTCCTACTTGCCCATCTTGTGAATCCGTTCCATTGGTGCCAATACCCGGGAAGGAGGAGGGATGCGCTGTCGGAGAGCCCTTGCTGCTGATGGAGGGTCACGACGGCGAGGAGGTATGGTCATGTGGCACTGGAGCGGTTTGCCAGAAGGCGGATGAGGCGCTGCCATCCGCCAGGAAGCGAAGGAGCTGCTGCCAGCCGCCATGGGGCAGAGCAGCCGCTGCTGTCCGCCAGGAGATGGAGGAGCTGTCTGCAGCTGTCAGGAGGCGGAGGATCCTGCTGCTGCCAGCCGCCATGGGGAAGAGGAGCCGCTGCGGTCCGCCAGGAAGCGGAGGAGCTGTCTGCAGCTGCCAGGAGGTGGAGGAGCTGCTGAAATCTGCCTGGAGGCGGAGGATCCTGCTGCTGGCTGCCAGGAGACGAAGGAGCCGCTGCCGGCTGCCAGGGGGCGGAGGAGCCTTTGACATCTTCCGGGAGGCAGAAGAGCCCACTGCCGTCCACCAGGACACGAGGTCCAGTGCCATCGCTTGGCATCACGGAGCACCGCTGCACAGCTGACTAGCTGACTAAAACCAGTTGACAGCATGTTCGGGGACTGGGGAGCCAGGTTTTCTTTCTCCTTTCTCTCTCTCTCTCTCTCCCTCTCTATGTCTCTCCCGCTTGCTCTTTCCCTCTCCCCTCATACTACTCAGATTTCCAGGAGGCGGGGAAGACCAGCCAGTGGAAGGATGGCCAAAAGGCCAACACCTCCCCTCCATGAAGGTAGTGGGGGTGTAAGTCAGGCCGGAGGTTTCCCCGTCATGAATCAGGCATTGGCCGGGCCGTAACGATGGACACCAAATGCAAATGTGTGACGAAAAACACAAGCATGTCATTTTGT
This sequence comes from Xyrauchen texanus, assembly GCF_025860055.1. Classification (NCBI taxonomy): domain Eukaryota; kingdom Metazoa; phylum Chordata; class Actinopteri; order Cypriniformes; family Catostomidae; genus Xyrauchen; species Xyrauchen texanus. The sequence continues at coordinate 45,837,108 of NC_068287.1, forward strand.
GGTGCTTCTATGACACTTTCAGCCAAGTGGAGGGCATTGGCGGCTCAGTGGTTGAGGCTCAGGGTTATTGACCAGAAGGTCGGGGGTTCAAACCCAGCACCACCAAGATGCCACTGTTGGGCCCTTGAGCAAGACACTTAACTCCTGGTTGCTCCGGGGGGATTGTCCCTGTAATAACTGCACTGTAAGTCGCTTTGGATAAAAGCGTCTGCCAAATGCATAAATGTAAATGTAATGTGTCGACATGTGTGCTCCTCAAGACTCGTACCCTATCCTAACCCTGCCTTTATATCACAAGTGCAACGCTCTTCAGTTGAGCCACATTTCATCAGACTCAAACAAGCTTGTAAATGTAGTTGATCATGTAATGCAAACGTTAAAATAAGTCATGCACTATAGCGCTATGTAGAGGTGAAAGTCTTTGCACGGTTATTATTGTTGCTCTTTAGTGAACAATGGCAGTGTTTTACCGAGTGTAAGATTTAAAAATTGTCTGAAGTTTAATTTCAAGGCTGTGTGGTTCCCGGTAATGACACTTTGAAAGAGCGCTAGAGTGCTAATTAGAGTTCGTTAGGGTAAATCTTTCATTTTATCTTCGCATTTTAATCCGTCTCATTCTGAGATCAGTGATAATGATCGCTGTGGGGGTTTATTCAGTCTCAGAAACTCAGAGTATGTGTGTGTGTGTGGATGTGTGAATGAATGAATCCTCATCCTGGTGTGTGTTTTGCCGTGACAGAGAGCTGTTGTGTGCTGGCGGGTGAGAGCAGGGTTTCTTTGCTGTGCCAGCTTCTCTCTGAAAGGTGGCATTCATCAGTGTATGTGCGCTGGCTGGGCACAGCACCCTCAGAAGCTAACTGCAGCCCTGTCTGTCTCAATGGGGGATTCTGGGAGGTGATAGAACCGTCTGCTACTCATTGTTTGAAGATTAAATCCACAGGAAGTGACCTGAGATCATTTACTCAAGCAATAAGCAGCCCCGAATGGAATCAGTGGCTTTTTCTTGAATTTTTTGCATTTATTTTGGGGGGAAATCTTTGTAATGGAGCTGATTAATTCTAATTTCCATGTGAGTCGGCAAAAATTATCGTAATTAATCATGTATTTGGACCATAATATAAAATATTCCTACCACCTGTTTTCAGCAGGGGGCAGTAAGCAATACTCCAAAATAATTAATTAAATAATAAATTAATTGGGACAAATTCGATCAATTCATGTAATTTCTTCGATTAACAATTTTAAGCAATTGACAGCCCTACTAATTACATTTATTATTAATAATAATAATCACTATAAATTAAATATACTTTGCCAAGTAAAATATACTTTAGAATATGATCAATTAATTTATATTTTTTTCCCCCAATCTGTAATGCCCAATTCCCAATGCGCTCTAAGTCCTCGTGGTGACGTAGTGACTCGCCTCAATCCGGGTGGCGGAGGATGAATCTCAGTTGCCTCCATGTCTGAAACCGTCAATCAGCGCATCTTATCATGTGACTTGTTGAGCACATTACCGTGGAGAAGTAGCGTGTGTGAAGGCTTCACGCTATTCCCCGCAGCATCCACACACAACTCACCACACGCCCCACCAAGAGCGAGAACCACATTATAGCGACCACGAGGAGGTTACCCCATGTGACTCTACCCTCCCTAGCAACCGGGCCATTTTGGTTCCTTAGGAGACCTGACTGGAGTCACTCAGCACGCCCTGGATTCAAACTCACGACTCCAGGTGTTATAGTCAGCATCTTTACTCGCTGAGATACTCAAGCCCCAGTTGGTCGGTCTTTAAATATTTATAAGTTATTGTTACAGGTTCAAAAACATCACAAAACAGAAGAAGCTGCACTTTTCTGCTCCATGCTTCAACTATAGGTAAACCTAATTATTTCATAACAGTCAAAAATATTCCCCGTAATAATAAAAAACATGTAACGTAAGGCAACAGTGCCTGCCCACTTTTCCAGCCATTTTTTCCCATTCATATTTTCCATAGGGATTTCATAAAGTCGTTAAGCCATGTTGTAAGCCATGAACCAAAGCAACCAGCTCCAATGTGAATCACAACAGTACAAACTTTGATTTGAAGCTAAAAAAAAGACAAATTTGACAAATTTGACAAAAAGGTACAAGACTGTGTACTTCATGTCTTTAATGAGGGAATGAACTACAATCCCATGAAGCATTGCAAATTACGTAATCAATAACAATAAAGTCAAGTTTACTGCAAAATATTCAGACATTTACAAACGGGAGAGCGACTCGACTGCATCATTCATGGGAGTATGCGGTCGCTGCAAAGCACTTTTGCTGCACATTGCTCGCTGTGATTCTCTGATTGGTGGATCTCTCTTCAGGATTATGGGTAGTGTAGTTCTTCACACTTTTTTAAAATGAAGTTGAAATAATGTGGACTGAAACATATCGATTAACAACCTCAGAGTTCACAGTAGTTCTGTCTTCAAATGTTTATAAGTTCATTGTTAATGATCGGTTTCCCTATAGAGAAAATAAATGGGATTTTAACTACTTGAACCAGACAGTTGCACTCTATTGTACTATTCTGACTATTCCTGTACATAGTTTAGTGTTTTGTGAGCAAGTACATGATAAATAACCAAACCTGATCATGAATCACTGGTGCTCTGCTATTGAGGAAACACCACATTAATTAAAGGAGCTTCACAATGTTTGCCTTTTGTCAAAGTTAATAAAAGCTGTCGTCTTTCCTCCGGAAGAGGAGGTGAGGTGTTCCTCACCTGGTGTTTCTAAATCCTAAAATAGCTTCATCACTCAATTCTGTCAATTCTGTTGCTGTCATAATCCGTGAAGGGTTTGCACACTGGGTGTTAAAGATCTCACCTGTCATCTAGAACAGCCCCACGCATAAACCGCTCTCTGGTAAACAAGTCCTTCCTGCTGAACCAGATCACTCATGCACCCGTCCCTCGAGAAACTGAGGCCAAATGCTGCTGTAACATCAAACCTGTCAGCTTCATGCACTTACATCAAAATACAAACTCTTTAGCATCTGTTTGTAAACTTTAGCGCTGCATCCTGAAGGGTCTTTTTCTTGCTGTGTTTGTGAAACAGAAAACCTCTTAAAAGATGTCAAATTACATTTTCACAACCCAATTAAAACCTCTCGCTGCACAGATTGGAAAATGATTTTGGACGACATAATCTGCTCTGTTGGGCCTTTAGAGAGACCAGATTGACAATTCCTGAATCGTAATCCAGAGTCCAAAATTAACACTCACCAAGTGCCTTCAATTTGCTGTAACTTTATTTATAATGGCAATTAAATACATAATATATGTTTACAGTCAACATGAATTCAATACTGACCCTATTTACTTCCTTTATACTTCATATTCCTGTTCTTATTGTGCACAATTTGTTGGTGGCCATTATTATAAAAAATTTATATTTATTTTTGGGTTTATGTCACAAATGATTAAATGCAAATGATTCATATTTTTGAGACGTTACAGACATTACATCAGACATTTGCATAATTTATTCTGATTCTAAGTATCGTCCAATCACTATCAACCATGTTATAATAAAATGATCCATTATAAATGGTGAATCTATGCACTGATGATCATTGTCCCAAGTGTGTCAAACATGTTGAGTGTCCAAACATCATCTGCAGCCTGAAACTGAACTTTAGATCAGATTTTAGGAGTGAACACACTTAGCTGCATAGAGAGATATAGGATGCTCCCTTGCTCCCTATTTAGTGCATGACTTAACCTCCAGTGTGCTGTCTGTCTGCACTGGTCTCAGAACAGTTATAGAGAGCTATAGGATGCTCCCTTGCTCCCTATTTAGTGCATGACTTAACCTCCAGTGTGCTGTCTGTCTGCACTGGTCTCAGAACAGTTATAGGAGAGCTATAGGATGCTCCCTATTTAGTGCAAGACTTAACCTCAAGTGTGCTGTCTGTCTGCACTGGTCTCAGAACAGTTATAGGAGAGCTATAGGATGCTCCCTTGCTCCCTATTTAGTGCAAGACTTGGACCTATTTAGTAATAATCGTTTCAAGATGACAGATGTTCTCAATTCTCACGTCATTCCTAGTTGTGGCAAATAATGAATTACCTGTCTCTCTCTCTCTCTCTCTCTCTCTCTCAGGTGTGTCCTTCTCAGAGGTACGTCATTCATGTGGCGTGATGGTATTGGTCAATCCTCAAAGTGGGCGGGGCCAAGCAATGGCGCTATACAATGGGCACATTCAACGCATGCTAACCGAGGCAGATATACCTCATACACTCGTCATAACAGGTCTGTACAACACACACACATGCACTCGCGCACACACACTCACACACACACACACAAACTCACATGCACACACACACTCACACACACACACACACACTCACACACACACACACACACACACACAAACTCGCATGCACACACACACTCACACGCACTCACACAGACACACGCACGCACTCACACACACACTCGCATGCACACACACACATGCACGCACTCACTCACACTCACACACACACACACACACACACACACACACTCACACACACATACTCACATGCACACTCTCACACACACACACTCACATGCACACACACACATGCACTCACACGCACACAGACACATGCACGCACTCACTCACACACATACACACTCACACACACACTCACACACACACCCACATTCACACACACAAACACACACTCACAATCATACTCACACACACACACACATTCACAAACACACACACACACATTCACACGCACACACACACACATTCACACACACAAACACACACACACATTCACACCCACACACACACACACACACATTCACACATTCACAAACACACACACACACACACATTCACATGCACACACACACACACACACACACACGCACTCACACACACACACAGCTGTGTGTGAACACATTTCACAAATACAGAGAGATCAGGCCGTACACACACACCCAATGAATCATTCGTTTAGATTAATTGCATGAGATTATGTATTATTATGGCAGTAATAAATCATCTTCCTGCTGAAAGACAGCTTAAACCATCCTTAACTGGTTTGCTGGTCTCCCAACCTGGCCTGTTTGCTGGTTTTAGAGGGGTTTTGGGGTCTTTACAGCTGGTCAGGTTGGGAATCCATCTGAAGACCATCTTAAACCAGCTAAAACTATCAACACATAAATCTGATGCACACACTGTAACGGTAGTCAGCTGGTAGAGAGCTGTGCAGTGTGTAAACCTCACTCCCCTGGCCTCAAGAGGTGCACTAGCGACTGATGCTAGGGGCTGTAGCCTTTAGCCTCCTTGTTAGCATGCCTGCCTCCCATGCTGGATAACTTTGTATTTTGGCTTTGCTATATACAACACATAGTTTAAATTACAAATTTTTTCAATCGCTAACAAGTGCTTACCCATACTTCAGATACTTTTTCTAAACTCTTAACACAGACTCGACACCTACAAAACACAATTGGCCAAATGGATCATTTTCTTCTCCAAAACACATTTTGTTAAATACATACTAACTCTTCATTTCAAAATAGAACATATCTTTCTCTGCTCACACTAACTTTACCAAAACACTGGAAATCTGACTCCAAATGAAATTATTCTGTCAAAGAATAACACTTGTTTTCACTTCACAAGGTACATGCAGTCAATCAAAGTACACCAGGTTTAAAAATACTGGCTATTGTTGACATTACAAAAACTGCATAGACTTTTATGTTTCAGTTTTACAGGTATTTACATGCAAAACATGCAATCCACCGTTTTTACACTGAATTTCTTGGTTGGGAACTGTATGTCCACATGTACAGTAATGTTCACATTCAAAAGCATTCCAGTAAAAAGCAACGTTTTTCCTTTACTGTTTACTACAGGAGGTACAGTAGAAACATGGTATGATAGAACAGAAAACATTTTACAGTATTGCTTACAGTGAACAAAATATCCATGAAACACACAAGAGTATTCTGAACAAAAAACAACAGCATAAAGCCCAGATAAAAAGGGGGGGAACTAAAAAAAGCAGAAAATTACTGCATCTCTCACTGCATCTCTCACTGCTCCTGCATCTCTCACTGCATCTCTCACTGCTCCTGCACCTCTCACTGCGTCTCTCACAGCTCCTGCACCTCTTACTGCACCTCTCACTGCTCCTCTCACTGCTCCTGCACCTCTCACTGCATCTCTCACTGCTCCTGCTCCTCTCACTGCTCCTCTCACTGCTCTTGCTCCTCTCACTGCATCTCTCACTGCATCTCTCACTGCTCCTGCACCTCTCACTGCATCTCTCACTGCTCCTGCACCTCTCACTGCATCTCTCACTGCTCCTGCACCTCTCACTGCATCTCTCACTGCTCCTGCACCTCTTACTGCATCTCTCACTGCATCTCTCACTGCTCCTGCACCTCTCACTGCATCTCTCACTGCTCCTGCACCTCTCACTGCATCTCTCACTGCTCCTGCACCTCTCACTGCATCTCTCACTGCTCCTGCTCCTCTCACTGCATCTCTCACTGCATCTCTCACTGCTCCTGCACCTCTCACTGCATCTCTCACTGCTCCTGCACCTCTCACTGCATCTCTCACTGCTCCTGCACCTCTCACTGCATCTCTCACTGCATCTCTCACTGCTCCTGCACCTCTCACTGCATCTCTCACTGCTCCTGCACCTCTCACTGCATCTCTCACTGCATCTCTCACTGCTCCTGCACCTCTCACTGCATCTCTCACTGCTCCTGCACCTCACTGCATCTCACTGCATCTCTCACTGCATCTCTCACTGCTCCTGCATCCTCTCACTGCATCTCTCACTGCTCCTGCACCTCTCACTGCATCTCTCACTGCTCCTGCACCTCTCACTGCATCTCTCACTGCATGCTCCTCACTGCATCTCTCACTGCTCCTGCACCTCTCACTGCATCTCTCACTGCTCCTGCACCTCTCACTGCATCTCTCACTGCATCTCTCACTGCATCTCTCACTGCATCTCATGCTCACTGCATCTCTCACTGCATCTCTCACTGCTCCTGCATCATCTCACTGCATCTCTCACTGCTCCTGCTCACTGCATCTCACTGCATCTCTCACTGCTCCTGCACCTCTCACTGCATCTCTCACTGCTCCTGCTCCTCTCACTGCATCTCTCACTGCTCCTGCACCTCTCACTCACTGCATCTCTCACTGCTCCTGCTCCTCTCACTGCATCTCTCACTGCTCACTGCATCTCTCACTGCATCTCTCACTGCATCTCTCACTGCTCCTGCACCTCTCACTGCATCTCTCACTGCATCTCTCACTGCATCTCTCACTGTCTCACTGCATCCTCTCACTGCATCTCTCACTGCATCTCTCACTGTTCCTGCTCCTCTCACTGCATCTCTCACTGCTCCTGCACCTCTCACTGCATCTCTCACTGCATCTCTCACTGCTCTTGCTCCTCTCACTGCATCTCTCACTGCATCTCTCACTGCTCATGCACCTCTCACTGCATCTCTCACTGGGCCTGCCCTTCTCCCTGGGCCCCTTGCTCTTACTCTTCCTCATCCAGACATTACAGTGTTTGTCTTTTTCTGTTTCTGTTTCCAAAAACATCATTCCTCAAAGTTCTCCTTTTACTGTATAAGTGTCAATGTAATAGAAAAAAATAACCCCTGCCACTGAGTCTAAGCCAGACTGGAATCAGTTGTGGTTGGCCCAATTTACCCAACATAAATCAGCTGTGTGTATATAAATCAGGTATAGCTTGTCTGTTAAGAAAATGTAAGCATTGTGGAAATGTGTTCACTGACAGCATATTGTGTGAAAACGACATGAAATGTGTGAATGGTATGGCCACAAAAGACCGATGCTGTGCTAATTGTGTTTAGAGTTTTGATAATGTGACAACAGGTTGGACAAACGCTTGTTAGTGACTGAAAAAAACTGTAATTTAATCTGACTGATCTCAGTTCAGAAGACTCTGTGCTGTCAGTAAAGGTGACAGCACAGAGTGACAGAACAACAGAACTCATGTGACAGAACAACATAGTGCTGATCACAGCGGAGTTTGCCTTTGGGAGAAACACCACCAAACCAATGGTGAGAAACCGCATTAAGTTTTTACACTGAAACCTGTTTGAGTGAACAGTCTGTAGATTCATCCGATATGACATTTAATAATATTTGAGTGGTTTATCACGAAACGGCACGCTGTTAAACACTATGCACACTAATGTGTACATGTTTGAATTCCGCTCAGAACGGGTCGAATAGGCCCGGTTACACTCATGTTCACAGTTCTGTTATGTTTCAGTATGGAGCTTGTAGCCTCAAATATAAAACACACAATTAGTGACATATGACTGAAAACAGCAGCAGAAGAGCAGTACATTACTACAACAGTGGAAGAGATGCTGACAGACTGACATAGAGAACATGAACTCTCAATAACCTACTACACATGAGAGAGAGAGAAGAGAGAGAGAGAGAGATGAGAGAGAGAGATGAGAGAGAGAGAGAGTGAGTGTGTGAGAGAGAGATGAGAGAGCGATGGGGGAGGATGTGAGTTTGTGTTTGTTGTGTGTGTGTGTGTGTGTGTGTGTGTGAGTGTGTGTGTGTGTGTGTGTGTGTGTGTGTGTGTGTGTGTGTGTGTGTGTGTGTGTGTGTTTATCAGAATCAGAATCAGCTTTATTGCCAAGTATGCTCACACATACAAGGAATTTGTCTTGGTGACAGAAGCTTCCAGTCTACAACAATACAAACAATACCTTATTTATGTATTTCAATGCATGTGTTTGTGTGTAGTGTGTTTGTTTGTGTGTTTTTGTGTGTGTGTGTGTGTGTGTGTGTGTGTGTGTGTGTTTGTGTGTGAGTGTGTTTGTTTGTTTGTTTTTGTGTGTGTGTGTGTGTGTTTGTGTGTGAGTGTGTTTGTGTGTGAGTGTGTGTTTGAGTTTGTGTGTGAGTGTGTTTGAGTGTGTTTGTGTGTGAGAGTGTGTTTGTGTGTGAGTGTGTGTTTGTGTGTGTGTGTTTGTGTGTGTGTGTGTGTGTGAGTGTGTTTGTGTGAGAGTGTGTTTGTGTGTGAGTGTGTTTGTTTGTGTGTAGTGTGTGTGTATGTGAGTGTGTGTGTGTGAGTGTATGTGTTGTGTGTGAGTGTGTGTTTGTGTGTAGTGTGTGTGTGTGTGAGGTGTGTGTGTGTGTGTGTGTGTGTGTGTGTGTGTGTGTGTGTGTGTGTGTGTGTATGTGTGTGTGTGTGAGTGTGTTTGTGTGTGAGTGTGTGTTTGTGTGTGAGTGTGTGTTTGTGTGTGAGTGTGTGTGTGAGTGTGTTTGTGTGTGAGTGTGTGTTTGTGTGTTGTGTGTGAGTGTGTGTGAGTGTGTGTTTGAGTGTGTGTTTGTGAGTGTGTGTTTGTGTGTGTGTTTGTTAGTGTGTGTTTGTGAGTGTGTGTTTGTGTGTGAGTGTGTGTGTGAGTGTGTTTGTTTGTGTGTTTTTGAATTGAATTGATCCTGACAAAAGAAATGAGCGCCACATCATAATGATAAATGTAACTGTTTTGTGTTGTTTATCGTTTTGCTGTAAAAGTTTTTGTTGCATCTCGTGGCTTTATTATAAGAGATGTGTGTGTGTGCGCTCTGTGGTTAATGTACCTGAGAGAATCTGTGCTCAAATAAAAGTCCATTAGCTGATGTTCTTTGTGCTGCTGCTCATGAGATTGTGTTTCAGATCAGTCATAAATCTGTTTCTCTTGTCTGATCTGTGCAGAACGTCAGAATCACGCTCGGGATCTTGTGAGGAGTGCCGACCTGACGCAGTGGAGCGCTGTAGTTATTCTCTCTGGAGACGGACTGCTCTTTGAGGTGTGTACTGACCGCTTCTGTCCATGTGTGTGTGTCCGGTCAGCTTATGGAGGTGTGTGTTTGTTGTGTAGGTGATTAACGGTCTAATGGACAGAGAGGATTGGGAAAAGGCCATTCAAACTCCAGTGGGAATTCTGCCCGGAGGTTCAGGGAATGCGCTGGCTGCATCTGTACATCACTACACACGGTGAGCACTCTCCATAACACACTGATCCAGGATCAAGAGTGTTCTTCCCTATTTAAAGCAGTTTAAGTGGTTCCGTTTGTTATTTCTCTAAACTTTGAATAGTCATTACTGCAGCGAACTTAGAACTGGTAAAGAAGACATGGGGTTAGAGGTCAAAGGTTAGGGGTCAGGGGTTAAACATGCTCACACTGATTGAGTCATTTCTATTCATGAAACTCCAGACAGCAGCAGGACATTCATCAGAGGAAATGATGAAACTCCAGAGGATAGACTAAGAATAATGAATGGGTTAAATCTGTCCATACCCTCTCTCATAAAGTGTTTGTTTGACAGTTATTTGTTATCGAAAAACGAGCGTCCCCTGCTGGTACATTACACAACTACATATTCATGACTGTAAACAAACAACAATTTCACAAAGTGATGAAACTGACCACATTGTTTGTGTTCAGCTGTAGATGAGTTTAACATGATCTAGTTTTACATTTATATGAGTTAACACGAGGAGGTTACCACATGTGACTCTACCCTCCCTAGCAACCGGGCCAATTTGGTTGCTAAGGAGACCTGACTTGATTGATAGTCAACGTCAATACTCGCTGAGATACCCAGACCCCCTTTATTACCATATTATAGAACATATAGTTTTGTCTTTGACCTGGTTTACCAACAGATCTGTGTGTGTTCCCTCTGTAGGGCGTCTCCAGTGTGGGGTGAAGATCTGTTGCTCAGCTGTGGGTTTGTACTCTGTAAGGGTCTGACCTCCAAACTGGACCTCATCTCCATCCAATTGTCCTCTGGCCGTCGTCTGTTCTCCTTCCTTGCAATCGCCTGGGGCTTCATAGCCGATGTAGACATCGAGGCGAGCAGTTCCGACTTATAGGAGCGTATCGCTTTTTACTGAGCACGCTGGTCCGAATCACCTCGCTACGGATCTACCAGGGCAAACTGGCATACCTCCCTTTTGAAGAGGAGTCGGAATCTAAGGCTGCGTCTTCTACTACCCCTGGTTCCTCATCGAAAACACAACAGACTCTTGATAATCAAACGCCTAACAACTGCACTGAGTGTAGTAATGCTGAACAAACCTCAACGGACTCGGTTGACCAACTAGTTGACCATCTTCTCGTACCCCTGGACCAGCCCGTCCCTCAAGATTGGACGGTTGTTGAAGAGCAAGACTTCGTCCTGGTAATAGCGATGTTCCAGTCGCACCTGGGCGAGGATCTGCTGGCGGCTCCGGACGCTTGTGCGGACGACGGATTGATTCACCTGTTCTACGTGACGGCCGGTATCTCTCGCCCGACTTTGCTCAGACTGTTCCGGGCCATGCAGAACGGCACACACCTGGACTGTGGCTGCCCGCACTTGGTGTACCGGCGGGCGAGAGCTCTGAGACTGGAGCCGTTGACCCGGTCGGGCGTCATCACAGTGGACGGAGAACAGGTGGAATATGGGCCCATACAAGCACAGGTGCACAGAGGAGTGGCCAGACTCATTGCTGGATGACCTTTGACCTTATAGCACAGTTTACAGCTCAACCTCATTTGAGTAACTTATTTTAAGTGATTTGTTTTTAAATACCTTTAAATGAAGCACTATAGAACAGCACAATCTGACGGGTTGGGGTTAAACTTGAATTCAATATGGGTTTTTTATTATTAATTGTACTTGGGTTAATCTCATGAAGACATTAAATCAACAGAGAAATTATACGGTAACATTTACAATAAGGTTGTGTTTGTTAACATGAACTAACAATTAACAAACTTTTACAGCACTTTTAAGCATTATAATAATATGAGTAATATTAAATAATAATGTTATAAATATTACTAATATTACTAAATATGTTATTAAACAGTATAATAATATTAGTAATATGTAATAGTAATATTATACATTAATAATATTACTAAACATTATTAAACATTATAATAATATTAGTAATATTTAATAATAATATTATATTAATAAATATTATTATTAAACATGATAATAATATGAATAGTATTTAATAATATTATTATACATATTAATAGTATTACTAAATATTATTAAACATTATATTAATATGAGTAATATTAAATAATAATATTAGAAATATTACCAATATTACTAAATATGTTATAATAATATTAATAGTATTTAATAATAATATTATAAATATTAATATTATTACTAAATAATATTATTAAACATTGTAATAATATGAGTAATATTAAATAATAATATTATAAATATTACAAATATTACTAAATATGTTATAATAATATTAATAGTATTTAATAATAATATTATAAATATTAATATTATTACTAAATAATATTATTAAACATTATAATAATATGAGTAATATTAAATAATAATATTAGAAATATTACTAATATAATAATATTAGATAGCTACATTTTTGTAATATGAACCAACAATGAACAATAATTTCAAAGAACTGAAATATTACTAATATTACTAAATATTTAATTAAATTTCCATAAATATTACTAATATTAAAATATTAGTTAGCTACATTTGTTAACATGAACTAACAATGAACAATAATTTTAAAGCACTGAAATATTACCAATATTACAAAATATTAATATAAAATATTTTATAATAATATTATTCAATATTACTGATAATTGTTTGTGTTAATTTTAACATGTAGTACTACAGGTTGATGCACTATGAACTAACAATGAACTTTATTTTCATAAATTAAAACCAATATTAATAAATTCTGTAAAAATGCTAATATTAGCTCATGACACCGAATGCATTTACAAATGTTAACAAATACAACATTATTGTAAAGTGTTACCAATTATATTATATCTAAAGAAATGAAGCCTATTTTTAGATTTTTTTTGCACTGTGGAATTATTTTCATGACAATTAAGCACATTTACCAATAAACTTTCTGAATGTTTTAATTGTGTATATTTTATATAACAAGTGTCCTTTTAGACTGAAATATTTTAGCCTGTTTATAACATTTATGCATTTAAATCCATCCAATTGAATTGTGTAATGTTTAACAAATTTGAATTAATTACAATAAAATAAATAAATAAATAATAATTATTTAATATATATATATATATATATATATATATATATATATATATATATATATATATATATATATATTTGTATTATTATTATTAAAGATTACTCAATTCACGTTTATGGAATTTGGATATGAAATTGAAATGTATAAATCTAAAAATTAACTTTTTGTGTACAGAAATGTGTTACTGTATTACAGTAGCACCATAAATTAAACTATTGAATGAAATGCTACCATAATGTATAAGTACTTCATTTAATATATACCTTATATACAATATATATCATGTTTTATATATTTCTCCCATTACATTAAACAGCTATAAGGAAACTGAGTTCTCAGCTTGTTGTCATGAAGTCATTTTTATGAAATCTATTATTCAAAATGAACCGCAATTACAATATCACTGGAAATAATCGACAATTATGGTTTTTGTCATAATCGTACAGCCCAACTTAATAGTATTAAAAATAGGCTTCAACATAACTTCTTATTTCTTCTCTTGTTTTCAGAGTTAAATATGAGTTTGACATGTTCTTGATAGGATTTGTGATGTTTTCTGATGTCGGGCATCTGTATCATGCTGGAGTTTATGATGCTGCGCTGCACCAATCTTTAACAATATATCTGTTTATCCTTATTTTTCTATGATAAAGCAAAACAATATCGTTTGTCATGTGGCATGATATCAACTAGAGTTCGGCTGATAACTAAAGTGGTGAAAAAGGCAGAAAACTGATTAATCGTCCGAGTTTTTAAAATCACTTTATAGAATATAAAACAAAATCGTAGTCTTTCCTTACAGTGACGGGCAAGACTTTGAGACCACAAGAGTCCAAAATTAATATAATCTCAGATGCAATTTATTGTTCACCCAAAATCCTAATAATAACCAGAAAAGAATGAAGATTTGATGCATACATTTATAAATATAAGCAAAGGACTCTTAAAGGATTAGTTCAACCAGAAATGAAAATTCAGTCATTGTTTACTCACCCCTGTGTTGTTACAACACTATATGACTTTCTCTCTTTTTCTGAACACAAAGGGAGAAATGTTGCTCTCTGTGATGTCATACAATGGCAGTTTATGGTGACACCTCTTCAAGCTTCAAAAGAACACAAAAGTATAATTCAGAAGTCTCATTAATTATTCATGAGACTCATGATTGTTATGAAAGTATACAATAAGATTTGATGAGAAACTGAAATCTGATGTATTATTTAGTGAAACTGTGAACTGTTGATCTGTGTGTGTTCATGAGAGTGCACGAGAGCAGCAGTTCACGCAGACCCCTCGCGACATTGGGGCGTTCAAGAGAAAAGAGTGTTTATCTAAAAACAGCGATAGTGACAACAGAACACACACAACTGCACACAAAACAGAGAACAGAACTCACTAAACATGTCTGAAGAGTTTGTAGCTTAAGAATTGATGCATTTCTGTGCCCAGCCTTATTTTTTTCAGTGTAATCCCAAAAAATTACAGAGTCCACCTTTAAGAATGGAGAAACACTTAATATTTCTTAATACATGACCAGAGTTTCACAGTTTGTTTTAATCAGCCGAGGAGAGGGATGAGTGCAGTGGAACGAGAGAGAGAGAGAGAGAGAGAGAGAGAGAGAGAGAGAGAGAGAGAGAGAGACACATGCAGCTGCCATGTGTGTGTTTGTGTTTTGTAGATATTTGTTTTCATTAAACAATATTTTGACGGTTCAGCCGGTTCCCGCCTCCTCCTTTCCCAAACCTTTATTGTGTTACAATAGCATATGTACATTTTTGTAAAGAAAGCCCCTCAAATAACAATGATTCAATATATAATGATGAATTAACTTTAAATAGATATATTTAAATAATTCAAATGAATGACATTATTGTGGCAGAGGAGTTCAGCATTGATAAGGCATGACAAAAGTGTCTTTAGAATCCAATATATCGTTTATTTGCATATTATTAAACATGAGCCAATCATTGGCCTACAGTTCACAGCAATCCATTTTGCAACTGAATTTGTCAACCAGTCTGAGATTTATTAGATTTTATAAGGGCTTTTCTAAGGACACGGCAACGTACACCTGAGTCAGACATCAGACATAAAAATACCACTTTTAGGTCACCGTGTCAAGTTAAATGTAGTTTAATACATAGAAAAACACGTCTTGAGATCACTGCCTTTGGATTTGTGCTCCATCAAGCTGTGATTGTACACAAGAATGTGTTCTCATCTTGTGCTGTCTGCTGTCGGTGGTTTGTTCTCTGTATAAGCTGCACGTTGCCTTGATAGCTGGAGTTTTGCTTACTGCCCCCTGGAGGAAATTGTTGGTACTTCAAGTTTGAATTGCTCAGAAATCTTCCGTATTAAGGTCTGGGGACATGATTAATTGTGTAAATGTATTTATGCATAATTTTTTATATTATTAATCACACAGCGTTAAATCAACAGCTCTAAAATGAACTATTAATTTTGATAAAGAACAAGAGGACCCTTCACTATGCTGAACTTAAACTCTTAACTTGAACTTAAAACTGTTGTCATTTTTTCCCTTGAATTTCAATGTATGTATTGTAATTAATCAGACCCATACGATAGGCCTCGTCGAGCAATACATCTTTGCCAGTCTCTGGGTCCCAAACCGTTATGGTGGTGGTGGTTCTTCTTTTCCGTGAATCATGTGCTGTCATTGGTTCTCTATGCAGCTCCACCAGGGTGTTTTCCAGGGAATTCCCAGGAATCTCATCTTTCGTCTTGCTGTTGTAGCCTATAGATATTGGTTAGAGTTTGGGAGTTATTGTTACTTGTTTTCCACTATTACTTCAATACATCTGCCATCACAGAGTCCCACCCAACTCCAGCCAAGACACATGTCTCTGCCATCACTATTCCTATACAAGTGATTATAGCCATTAAGTTATTGGCTTCCCCAACTGAGACTCGGTTCCTCCCAAGGTTTTGTCCTCATCTCTTGGTTCCCGTTGGCTTGTTCCTTTGGGCGTTTGTTTGGCATTATTCTATTCTTTGCAAAGCTGCTTTGGAGCAATATGTATAAGCATAACAAATACATTTAAATGAATGAATTGATATTAGTGTGTCTTCTTTTCCCTAGTAATGTACCATGTAGGAACGGTCAGAAGTCGGTATGATCTGAATGATTGTCACTGTAGAATCCGTGGGACAAATGAAGTTTAATTCCCATTATAAGTTGAATTCTTATCAAATTCAATCTACATCAATTCCATTTTATATTTATTAACTGATGCTCAAATTACATCTAAATAAATAAAGAATGAACTAAAGAATGAAGGAATATCCAGAAATGTACCTCCAGCAAATATCTTCTCCATCTCCTCTTCGCAGAAATGCTCCAGTTGGTCTCTGAGTTGAGAGACAGAGTTCATTATGTGATCATAAGGGAGATGAGAAGTGACATTGATGCTGGGCGAGTCTGTAAGTCCAGAAGGGGCGGAGAGAGAATGGAAACTCTACAGACACAAAGCCAAACAGATTTTACATTTACATTTATGCATTTGGTAGATGCTTTTATCCAAAGCGACTTATAGAGCTCATATTACAGAGACAATCCCCCCGGAGCAACCTGGAGTTAAATGCCTTGCTCAAGGACACAATGGTGGTGGCTGTGGGGATCGAACCAGCAACCTTCTGCTTACCAGTCCAGTGCTTTAGCTCACTATGCATTATTACTATACGGTCCAGACCTCCTCAGAGGGACTGAGAAATGGCACCTCTCTTTGGTTACTGCGGTCATGTTTGACCTGAAGGGTGCGATGTGTAACGATTTTTTTTTCTGGAAGAACAATAAATATATGCATTTCCTTTGGGATTTTTTGCTATTTTGATCTTTACATTACCATTAATTTGCATATACAAATAAGCTAATTTTTGAAGAACAAAGACAAAACAAAGGGTGCATCTCAATCAGGTCCCTGTGTGTGTGTTTTTGTATGTGTGTGTTTGTTTCTGTATATGGGTGTGTGTGTGTGTGTATGTGTGTTTGTGTGTGTGTGTGTGTGTGTGAGTGTGTGTTTGTGTATGTGTGTGTGCGCCTCACGGCTCTCCGAACCTCCGAGCTAAGGCTGCGGTAAGCCTCCTCATTCTCTGACATGGGATGCTGTAGACGATGAGAGTGGGCCTGTCGCTTTTTCTCAGCCAGCCTGAACACCTCCTCCATCAGCCAGGGTCTCTGAGGAGCGTGTGCCCAAAACTGCTGTTGCAGTTACATGAGCCACAGTCCTAAACCTCGTCCATTTCCCCTCGACATCCAAAGGAGTGGGGGATGATGCCAACCCCAGCTGCAAGCGATGCTGAAATTCTCACTTGCAACTTTCATCAGCTAGCCTAGACCAGGCCACTATGGGTTTGAAAGGGGTCCTGGGTTTACACCCTCCTCCAGAGTGGATGAATGGCAGGCGTATCTTACAGATGACAAGTCGATGGTCAGTGGGCAGATCATCCGCTGTTCCATCACTATGTAGTCCAGCAGATGTTCTTGCTTGGACCCGGCATGCTTCCATGATGTTGTGTGGATGCGCCGATGCCGGAACAGTGTGTTGGTAATTACAACCCCATGGGCTGCACAAAAATCTAGCAGCCTCCTACCGTTGTTATTGAGCTGATCTGGCCCATGTCTTCCAATCACTCCTGACCAGGTACTAGCATCATGACCAACTCGGGCATTGAAATCACCCAACATGATGATTCTATCCCGAGGGGCCACTTTAGCCACCACCTGTGACAGGAGGTCATAGAAGGCATCTGACTCATCTGCCTTTCCCACATCCCTCCATGGATGTTTGTCTTCGGTGGGGGCATAAGTAACCACGACCACCACTCCTCGCCTCTGGTTGATGGGAAGGCAAACCCAAAGTAACCTGGGGCTCATAGCTTCCCACACCTCACCGCCATGCTCCCACGCTAGCTGAGGTGCCATCTTTGGAGGAAGTACTGAAGGCGATCCGGAGCCTGAGACCAGGAAAGGCACTGGGCAGAGATGATCTCCCAAGCGAAATGCTGAGGGAGGGTGGCGTTTGTGCACAGACTGCCCTACATGACATCATAACAACAGTCTGTACCACTGGGCGGGTTCCGCAGGATTCTCTTTCCCGGCATCTCGCTCCTCAGTGTGCCGGGAAAGGTCCTGGCAAGGATTATTCAACATCGCCTTGCCAGGCACGCTGAGGAGAGGCTTGCAGAGCCCCAGTGTGGTTTCAGGAAAGGGTGGTCTTGCACAGATGCCATATTCTCTGTTTGTCTGCTACAGCAGAGGTGTAGGGAATTCTAGCAAGACCTACACCTCTGCTTTATTGACCTGGTCAAGACCTATGATACCATCAGTAGGCCTGGGCTCTGGGTTGTTCTTCGTGCTTTCGGAGTCCCAGACCCACTGCTCGCGATCATTAAGGACCTTCATGATGGCGAGCGGGCCTGGGTAAAACTATGTGGCCGGGAGTCAGAGCCATTCCCTCTGGCTCCCACATTATTTAATATCTATTTCGACCACGTGGTTCGTGAATCCTTTGATGGCTGTACCGGAGGAATTTCCATCTTGTACAGATATAATGGGAGGTTGATCGATGCCTGGGTGCGGTCAAGGGATGGCTCCCTATTGTTCAACCACATTATGTATGCTGATGATCTGGTGATTGCTGCTCACTCAGAGGAGGAGTTGGAGGTGCTGCTGATGAACTTGGAGCTTGCCACTAAGAGATGGGGCCTTACCATCAGCCCAACCAAAACTAAGCACCTGCCTGGGTATTATGTACCATCGGACACTCCACCCCCACAGCTCCCAATAGGTGATGGGGCAGTTGTGGAGAGAGTGGAGTGTTTTCCATACCTGGGCAGTGTGCTTATGACCAGCTCCGGTTTGACAGCAAAGGTCACACTCCAAATCAGCTGAGCGGCATTATCTTTTCATCGGTTGAGTAACGCTGTGTGGAAGCTACCCGGTTTGTCGCTCCGCACGAAGCTTCAGGTATTTTCGGCCACGGTCATTCCCTCCCTTCTCTATGCTGACGTGGACCCCCCTAATGGAACATCTTCCATTAAATTTCTTACATTTAGGCTGGCCTGCCTATAATCCTTCCTGGGTTTAACGAGGCTGCATTGTGTAAGGAGCTCACAAATCCTTGAAAGATGTGGACAAAGTCCCATCGGTGAGCTCCTCCAGCAGACAAGGTTGCTTTGGCTGGTTCATGTAGCCCGCATGCCCGGCCAACGCATGCCTAAACAGCTTTTGTTCGGCCAGATAGAGGGGGCTAAGCGGGCACGGCACAGGCTGGAGAAGGGATGGAGTGATGTGGAGCTGAGTGGGCTTGCCGATGACTGGTACCAGCGGTGTCAAGATCGGCCTATTTGGGGGAGGCTTGTGAAGGACGCTACTGGCCAGTTGGAGGCAGTCGCCCTCCAACAACAACGGAGGGCAGAGGAGCAATGCTCACAACAATGAGCAGAGCGCCGGGTGGTTAAAGCACAGTAGGGGGCACAGGTTGTGCATCAACCAGTCATCTCAGTCAGTCGACCCGTGTCACCTGTTGGATCTGTCCCGTGACCTCCTGCCAGCTGGCGTTCAACACTTCACGTGGCCTAAACGTGCACATAGCCTGGCACAAGCGTCATGGTGACGTCACCACCACTTAGTGGCAAATGGCGTTTTTTGTTGTTGTGTGAGATTGCAGTCATCAGCTGGAAAACAACAGATTACTTGTAATGCCAACAATGACCAAGCTTTGGCTGTAGAGCTCCACTTATTGATGCCCTGGTTCTGTGTCTGTGTTCTGCATTGAGTGTGTTATCGTCTCACCTCATCAATTCTGAGTATGTGTGTGTGTGTGTGTGTGTGTGTGTTAAGCATTTTGACCGATTTATTTTTTTATTTTTTTGACAAATGTAAAAAAAGCTCTGTGTTATTGTATCACCAATTAATTTTTGTGTAAGTGTGTGTGTGTGTGTGTGTGAGTGTGTTTGTGTTTATGTGTGAGTGGGTGTGTTTGTTTTGCACTGAGGATGTTTAAGAGTCTCACCCTGTTGTGGCTGATTTGTTGAATGTATTTGACAGATAAAAAAAAACTCTCTGTTTTTTGGTCTTTCCCATTCTTTTTTAATGGTCTATCAATTTTGACCACAAATGCCAAACGTGTCGCTTTTTTTTATGAACACTTTTTCCAAGTCAAATTCAAGCCCAATTTAGTTTTTTGGATGGAAATGTATGAAAAGTCACCAAGTCTTGTACTGCATAGATAAAGGAAACCATTTTTATTAAATGAGGATGTATTTAGTATTTAGGTCAAAAATGACCAAAAACCATAGGAGGGTTCTAATAAACATCTGCTAAACATCTTAAAAAGGTCCAATTTAACCTTCAAAATCATTCAAAAGCATAAACATCTCAAAGACATCTGCTGAACATCTTAATGACATCCGAGAGGAAACGTCTAATAGATGATTTGCAGAAGAGCAATCAACCTAAAAATACATCTTACAGACACACATCACCCAGTTGTCTATTTGATGTGTGTGTTTGAATCTGGAAGATGTATTTTTTAGGTTGTTTGCTGATCTGCAATATGTCTATAATATGTTTCTTCATGGTTGTCAATAAGATATTCAGCAGATGTCTTTGAGACGTTTATGATTTTGAATGTTAAATTTGACCTTTTTAAGATGTTTAGCAGATGTTAATTAGATTTGACACTTTCCAGATGAAACGCTCATAAACAGACATCTCGGAGATGTACGTGTGGTATCTGGGATATGAATTATGGTCCAGCAAAATGAGTAAAAACTCTCTGTAATAAGAAGACTTCACTCAAGTCCACTGAGTGTTTTTCTAGATTTCGGTTACCTGGAGGACATTGATATCATCGTTGGAGTATGAAAGCCGCTGAAACTCAGCATCTCTCCTCCTCAGATCATCAATCTCCTGCTCCAGTTGTTTCAAGAGTTCTTCAGCTCGACTCACTGCAGCCTTCTCCTGATCTCTGATCAGCTGTGTGACCTCAGAGCGCCTTCTCTCAATGGATGAGATGAACTCGGTGAAGATCAGCTCACAGTCCTCCACTGCTGTCTGTGCAGAGTGCTGTTAGTGTAACAGGGTTAAAAAAGACAAATCCAAGATTTATTATTGGTTTTATACCATATGAGCTGAATTTTATTATATATGAAAAACTTTGTAATAAATCCAAGTATAATTCTGTCATCATGTGCTCACACAGCAACACAGTGTGTTCTTGAAGCTTGGAATAGACTTGGGGCGTGTGTTTATTTTTGCTAGGGCGACAAATGGGCAGGAGTAAAGACCTGAGTGACTTTAACAAGGGCCACATTGTTATGGCCAGACGACTGGGTCAGAGCATCTCTGAAACGTCAAGGCTTGTGGGGTGCTTGTGGGGTGCTCCCGGTCAGCAGTGGTGAGTTATTACTGACAGTGGTCCGAGGAGAGACAAACCACAAACCGGCGAAAGGGTGTTGGGTGCCCAAGGCACATAGATGCATGAGGGCAACGAAGGCTATCTCGTGTGGTCTGAACCCGACAGAAGGTCTACTGTAGCACAAGTCAAAGAAACCTTTAATGATGTTCCGGGAGGAATGTGTCAAAACACTACGTATGGAGCTGCTTAGCCGCAGACCAGTCAGAGTGCCCATTATAACCCCCATCCACCATCGAAAGCACCTACAATAGGCAATGGAACTGGTCCTTGGAGCAGTGGAAGAAGGTCACCTGGTCCGATGAATCCCATTTTCTTTTGTATCACGTGGACAGCCTTGTATGTGTGCACTGTTTCCTTGGGAAGTGATGGCACCAGGATGCACTGTGGGAGTGTGATGTTTTAGACAATGTTCGGCTAGGAAACTCATGAAACTCATGTGGACATCAATTTGACATGTGCCACCTACCTAACCATCATGGAAGGCGATCTATCTACAGGAGTCTGCAGTTGTATGTAAGTGTGTCTATTCCATTGTGTTACCATTATTAGAGTGGTATTCATTGCAAAATCAGGTGCTGTTTGTTTACTGTCTTGAACGTATTCACTGCTAGATTTGTTTTGACCTGTCACGTAGGATTCGTTGCTAGTTTTGCTTAGACTTCGGGTTGTATATCCAGTGTGTGTAAAACAATCGTCGTTTTAGTGTCTGCAAACAGTGCTAAACTTGTTTTAGAGTATTATTTATTGCTAAAGTGCAGCATAATTTATTTGCGCTGTACAGAAGTTGCGTTTGTTCCCGCGCAACCCTGAGTTTCGGTTTCGGGTGACCACGTGACTAGCTTTGTTGTGCTAAGTAGCATTAAGGCGTGGCTGCTTTTTTCCACTGAACGGCTCGTTAAAGTGTGTATTTATTGGACTTAATGCTGACGCGGAAGCGGAAGTGGTCGCCCTCGTGTAAAGTCCTCCTCGTGTGAAGACCTACTTGGGTAAAGACCAGCGAGTCTACCTGTGCGAGTCCACTGAGCAAGGACACCGACAAGGCTCCACTCACCAAAGCACTTAAGTATTTTTTACTTTTTATCTCTTTCATTATTTTACTTATACATACATACTAACATGTCTAGTTCACTAATAACACATGCCTTCAAGCACATCCCTGTTATCTGTTGTAGACCGTTCACAAGATACAGATGCAAGACAAAACGCAACCCACACAACCTACGGCCGCTTTGCACTTCAACACCTGCTCCACTCTCGTTCTCAGTGGGACTCTGGAACTGCCAGTCTGCTGTGAACAAAGCTGCCTTCATTCCAGCTTTAGCCACACAGTCCACCCTCAGCATCCTGGCACTGACGGAGACATGGATACGTCCTGAGGATACAGCAACACCTGCTGCTCTCTCCAACTCCTTCTCCCACACCCCTCGACATACTGGTAGGGGTGGGGAACAGGTTTGCTCATTCATAATAACTGGACTTTTTCACCACAGGCTTCACTATGTAACAATACATCTTTTGAATTCCATGCCATTACTACAATGCAACCCACAAAATTACATGTTGTTGTCATCTATCGCCCCCCAGGTCAGCTGACAAGCTTTCTTGAGGAATTGGATGTCCTGCTGTCCTCCTTGCCAGAGGATGGCAGGCCACTTGTGGTTCTTGGTGATTTCAACATACACCAAGACAAGCCCCAGGCCATTGAACTGAATACTCTTCTGGCCTCATTTGACTTGGAAAGACTACACACCACAGCAACTCACAGGTCGGGTAACCAGCTGGACCTCATTTTTACACGTAACTGTACCACCTCTAATATTCTTGTTACACATTTACATGTCTCTGATCACTACTTTGTTCAATTCAACATGATTCTCCCATCCATTGTAAAACCGACTCCACCTTTGGTTTCCTTTCGCTGTAACCTCCGTTCACTCTCACCCTCTCGCCTTTCCACTGATGTCTCTTGCCTCTCTTCCCACAATAAATGTATTTTCCATGCTTGATGTAAACACTGCCACAGACACACTTAGCTCTACTTTAACAACCTGTCTAGACACCATCTGTCCTCTCTCCTCTAGACCAGCACGGACTACACCACCCAGCCCCTGGCTGTCTGACATCCTTCATGAACATCGGACTGATCTCAGGGCAGCTGAGAGGAGATGGCGGAAATCTAAAGATCCAGCTGATCTAGGTAAATATCAGCTTCTGCTTGCAACTTTTTCAAATCACGTTAAAACTGCAAAAACTTCATATTACCAGACCAAGATCAACAGCACCACAGACACTCGTAGCTTGTTTAGAACATTTAACACACTTCTCTGCCCTCCCCCTCCACCACCTGACACATCACTGACAGCAGATATATTCGCCACATTCTTTACTGATAAGGTTAAAGCCATCAGCAATACATTCACTGCACCACACCCTGTCAAACACCTGGCTCCTGTATGTAACTCTTCTTTCCCTATGTTCTCTCCTTTAACTGACACTGAGGTCTCTAAACTCCACCTCTCCAACCACCCCACAACCTGTTCCCTTGACCCCATTCCATCACACCTTCTCCAGGCCATCTCTCCGTCCATCCTACCTGCACTTACACACATAATTAACACATCTCTTCTTGCAGGCACTTTTCCCACTACATTTAAGCAGGCTCGAGTAACCCCACTGCTGAAAAAACCTGCACTTAACCCCACACAGATAGAACACTACAGACCAGTCTCTCTCATCCCATTCATGGCAAAAACACTTGAAAGGGCAGTTTTCAATCAGATCCACAGACCAAGCTGCTGGATGACAATCAGTCAGGCTTCAAAAGTGGACACTCCACTGAGACTGCCCTGCTGTCTGTCACTGAGTCGCTGAGACAGGCGAAAGCTGAATCCAGATCATCCGTTCTGATTCTGCTGGACCTTTCTGCTGCCTTTGACACAGTCAACCATCAGATCCTACTCTCTACCCTCTCTAAACTGGGCATCACTGGAACTGGGCTTGACTGGTTCAACTCTTATCTCTCAGAAAGGTCCTTTGTGGTAGCATGGAGAAGGGAGGTATCCAAGCCACACCAGTTACTTACTGGGGTACCTCAGGGATCAGTGCTTGGGCCACTTCTCTTCTCCATATACACAACTTCACTGGGACCCATCATCCAGTCACATGGTTTCTCTTACCACTGCTACGCTGATGACACGCAACTCTATTTGTCTTTCCAGCCCAACGACACCACAGTGACCGCTCGAATCGCTGCCTGTCTGGCAGACATCTCAGCCTGGATGAAGGAACACCACCTTCAACTCAACCCAGCCAAGACCGAACTCCTTGTCTTTCCAGCCAACCCTGCTGTTGAACACAACATCACCGTGCAGCTGGGTCCAACTACAGTTTCACCTTCCAAAACGGTCAGAAATCTAGGGGTAACCATTGATGATGAGCTAAATTTCACAGACCACATTTCAAAGACTGCAAGATCATGTAGATTTACACTCTACAATATCAGGAAGATAAGACCCTTCCTCTCTGTACATGCCACACAACTGCTCGTTCAGTCCCTTGTCATAACTAGACTGGACTACTGTAACGCTCTCATTGCAGGCCTTCCTGCATGTGCTATTAGACCTCTCCAAATGATCCAGAATGCAGCAGCACGTCTGGTCTTTAATGAACCTAAGAGAGCACATGTTACACCACTTTTTGTCTCTCTCCACTGGCTGCCGGTTCATGCACGTATTAAATTCAAGGCCCTGATGCTGGCATACAAAACAGTCACTGGGTCTGCTCCAGCATACCTAAAAACATTTATGCAGAGCTACGTTCCCACCAGAAGCCTGCGGTTGGCTAAGGAACGTCGCCTTGTTGTACCAAAACAAAGAGGCACCAAAACTTTCCCGGACTTTCAGTTTCATCATACCACGGTGGTGGAATGACCTTCCCAACTCAATCCGGGAAGCTAACTCACTCTCTATCTTCAAAAAACGGCTAAAAACACATCTTTTCCAAAAGCACTTAACCGGTCACTAAAAAAAAAAAATCTGTTTTGTATACTATTCTGATGATAGTGAAACTTTGTAATATGGCACTTTTTGTACCACTGTCTCCCTAAGATGATTCGCTGATGTTTTTCCTCTTTTGTAAGTCGCTTTGGATAAAAGCGTCTGCCAAATGAATAAATGTAAATGTAATGTAAATGGAAGGCCAGGTACACCCCTTCCTGCAATGGTATTCCCTGATGACAGTGGCCTCTTTCATCCTGCCAAACACTGTTCGGGAATTGTTTGAGGAACATGATGGTTCAAGTTGTTGCCCTGGCTTCCAAATTCCCCGGATCTCAATCCGATTGAGCATCTGTGGGATGTGCTGGACCAACAAGTCCAAAAAATGGTGACTCCACCTCGCAACTTACAGGACTTGAAGGATCTGCTGCTGATGTCTTGTGCCAGATACCACAGGACGCCCTCAGGGGTCCATACCTCGGCGGGACATGGAGGACCAACAGCATATTAGGCAGTTGGTCTTTTTTTTGGCTCATAGGTGTATGTACTTTTCAGGAAAATGAAAAAGACGAAAGAAAATATAGAACCAAGTCCCTCAAAGTGATTGTTAATGATTAGTTGTATGGCAACATCTGCTTTGATCTTAGTGGTACTATACAGTACATCAAACAGCCATATTAAAAACTGAGACTTAAACTTCTCTTCTTAACATTCACCTTATGAGACTCCACAGCCTCTCTCAGCTCCTGAAGATCTTTCTCTCTCTGCTGGATTATCTGCTGGAATTTTCTCTGCGTCTCCGCCAGAAGTTTCTGTACAAAGCACAAATACTTGATAAACTGAGAAATGCTACGTAAGAGTGAATGATGGGGTTGTTTGAGTCTGTTAGGCTACGGTTTTATGACTGACATTACATAATCATACTGTACATCTGAGCCCCTGATTGCGAGAAAATGTATCTCTGAAAAATGTGACTGCACCTAATGTTAGGAAAGCATATGTTGCAGTGGGTAATATGCTGCCGTTTCCAGGTGAAATGTCCAATAGTGGCTCTTAAAGTTTGTTGTGTTTTAAACGTGTTCAAGTCTGTGACACGACCGAGTCCATTACAAGTCCAAGGTTTTAACCATTATAGGTTATAACTACACAATATAGGCCCAAAAAGCATCTCTCTCCTTTGAAGGTCATTTAAAAGTAGCCATTGAGGGCTCAAACCCTATGCTGCTTTTGATGTCATCGCTGACGTAAGAGTTATTAGTTACAGAACATTAACGGTTCAGTTGACTGAGCAAAAACCATGATGCTGCGTTCCATTCAACTCTGAAATTCTGGATTTCAAAATTCCCACCTGGAATAATGCAACATAATGCAACTTGTAGTCGGACTTCCAACTTGGAAATTCACAACTCCGATTCCGATGAGATTCCGACACCCGGGACAATTTACAAAGATATCGTAAATGTTCACGTTTTCAGGAAATAAAAAGCATCTATGAGTTAAATATCCTAAATTACATGATAATAAAACTTGTTTAACAATTGTTTGTAGAGACAGATGTGTAAACGGCAGATTAAACTATCTTTTGATCAATGCACACCTGTAGAACAAATGCTTCAATTTCATAGTATCATTTATCCTCCGCAATGTGGTTATTAGGAGATGTCTTTGTCATCAGTCGGACACTTGCTAAGCTAACGGTAGCGTTGCATTTTTACGTATACGTAATCTTCTGAGAATCCGGAAATGGAAAGCCTTTATGGTCGGAGATTACAAATTTCCCACAACTTTGAATGGAATGCAACATAAGTGCGAATGAGCAAAGATGGCAGAATTCAATTCTTCCGGGTGGCATTCGGAAGGCAAACAATTGCCTTTGAGATAAATGGGAATGCTAATGGATACCTCTCGCCAAGTATTGATGTTTAACTTGGTGCTAATTGTTACAAGTTTGAAATAAGATCAATATCATGACCTAATCTGTATTGGAGAATAGAACTCGCTTTCAGCGCCACCTTTGGACGTTAGACCTCGAACTGCATCGAATTGTACTTGCAGCAATGTATTTCAGGTCTGCAGAAATATATGTAGTCCTGTTTTTCCAGTAAGGCCAGTTTGCACATAGCTGAATGAACATAAACATGAACTAACTTAAAATCATTAGTGATGAGTGACAATTAAGGAAATGTTGGTTACCTGTTTCTCAATACTCGCTTCTGCAGCAGATAAAATGTTGTGGTTTTTGTGTTCATTTATCATACACAGCACACAAATGCATTTCTGGTCAGTGCGACAGTAAAATTCCAGCATTTTATCATGTTGAGGGTAGATCATCTCCTGGAGTCGTCCAGTGGCATCTATCACGCTGTGTCTTGTACCCTTGAAGAGATTCTCATGTTGTTTAAGATGATTTTGACAGTAAGAGTTCAGACACACCAGACAGGACTTGACGGCTTTCTGTTTTCTTCCAGTACAGACGCCACACTCCACATCTCCAGGACCAGCGTAGCATTGAGTAACTTGGATTCTTGCCCTCTTCAGTTTCTCCACCATTTCAGCAAGCATCACATTCTTCCCTAAATCAGGTCTTGGAGTGAAGGTCTTTCTACACGTAGGGCATCTGAAGACTCCCCTCAGATCATCCTGATTCCAGTATTCTGTAATACAGCTCATACAGTAACTGTGTCCACAGGAAATGGTCACTGGATCCTTTAGGAGATCCAGACACACTGAACAGCAGAACTGGTCATCAGTCCATGAAATATTGTCTTCTGCCATTTCACTGGATGTCCTAACAGATAGAGAGACAACACACACTGCAGCTTGACGAGTTTTGTTTCTTTTTCTCTTTACTGGAAACTTGACTTATCTTCCTGATTACATGCTTAAGTAACAGGTTTATTTCCTGAAGGGTGCAACTTACTGTAAACAATTTATTTTAATGTTATCCACTGTATTTTGTGTTTCAAAGGTGTGCATCAAAGTTTCAAACATATGAATGAACGATTTGAGTTCTCATCACAGAATGACAATAAACCAAAACATATAACCACGATCAGCTTATTTGTACCTGTACTTGTAACAATTAAAAGCTTTCACACTGAAATGGTGTCAGAACATGATTTCTCTAGTGCCTTGCTCATTTTGGGCTAACAGTCTTTGTGTAACAGCTTTTTTTCATACACCTCTTACAACAACACATTTTGTGTGTCCCACCTTTTAGCTCAACTCAAAACAATCACATGTTTTCTTACCTTCACTTCTGTAAAAAGATAAGTTGAATTTTTTTTAAATAAAAAGGCAGCAATGTGTTATGCATTAGGAGCATCTGCTGGAGAAACATGACAATTGCAATGACAAGTATAGCCTATAGGTGGCCTCAGTGTTCCCCTTATTTTTGCAAGGTCTCTGTAACTCAGTGCTGTAACTTAACGTCTTGATATTATCACAAGATATGTATATTGATATATATTTAGACATTATAATAGTTATAAAAATATATATTTTTGTCAATGTTTATGTTTTTTAAACCACTTGCTATGAATATATGCTGAGTTTACAATGCACAATTTACAGTTAAATCTGACCACGTCACAATGAGAAGACTTGGAATAAGTATTTAGTTATCTACCATGTATTTTGCAAACATCATTCAATTAAGTAATTCAAGAAAATTTGTTTTGCACTGCAATACATGTTTCCCAAACAAAAACAAGCAACGTTTGGTCTGAAACCTTGTACTTGAAGTCCTGTAAGTGTGTATATGTGTGTGTTCTGCATTGTGTTATAGTCTCACCAATTGATTTCTATGACGTTAAATGTTGGACAAAACAGAGCAAGCGCAGATCTGAACACAGTTGAACACTGTTGACGTGTTGTCTACGCGTTGTCTACGTGTTAAAAGTCGCGTATATTTGAACTGCCTGGCGTTCCATACAGCTGAAATTTTTACGCAATACGCACACAAGTCGGTTTTGACACTCAGGGGCGGGGCCCAATCCTTTCTGTTAACAAATGCTATTGGCTGCTGATCAAATCCTGTATTGATTGTCTGCATCTCTTCGAGTCTCTCGTGATTGGCTGTCGTTGGACAGATCTGCGCGCGTGTGTGGGACATGTCATTACTCGCGGTTTTGTTATTTCTGCTCGCGAGTTGTTAATTTTAGTGCCCAATCATATTTTTTTGTGCTCGAATTTGGTATTTGCAAGTTCTGCAGGTTTACATTTTACGTACGAACTGTGTCATGGTGCTCACACTGTTGTAATTCACTAGCGCGCTGTTTTGCAGGCCCGGATTAAGAATTCAGAGGCCCCTGGGCACAATGTCTTGTAGGGACCCCCACCCCACCCCACCCACACAATCAAGCTTTTGAATTTTTGGATACTATTTGCTGGTAACACCTATAGCGAGCAACTAGCTGGCATATGCAAGCACATAGTGCCTCACCTTTACCAATCCAGTTATATGAATCAAATTCTTCCATAATTAACACACAAACACGTACACACACCCATTAATGTAGCTTTCCTGTCTGTCTCTCTCTTCCTCTCCTGTCCTCTACTCCTCGGCTCTACAGGGGCTGCCGCTCTTTGTCTCTCTCCCCTCTCCTCTTCCTGTGATGAAAAGGATGCAAACAGTATAGGTCATCTTAACTCAACTTTTTACTCTTCTTTATACTCTCTCTTCTTTATACTAAAATAATTCTGCACTTATGTATTTAGCACTTTATTATTCATGGCCCCTAATGGCACTTTGTTTGATGATTGAATGATAGTGAAATGGTAGTAGACACATTACAAGATGCTGTAAGTATTATGGTATAATATTGGTTGCTTACAATACAAATTACAATTGCTGGTGTATGACCTGTCCAACTATTGACAAATGTACTACATGTAAGTCGCTTTGGATAAAAGCATCTGCCAAATGCCCTAAATGTAAATGTAAATCAAATGTAAAATAAAGCAGCTTGTTTTTGTTTTTTTTGATAATACTATATTTCATGTAAGTTGTTCTCTCTCTCTCTCTCTCTCTCACACACACACACACACACACACACACAATACCTCCTCCTCTCCTCAGGGGCTGTCTGTCTATCTTAATAATACTAATTTAATAGATCAGATGCACGCACAATTATCCGTGAACTTGATAAATGTTGCAGATATGTTCTTCTAGGATAGCCTGTGCCTACTATCCACAAACAAATTGCTTTCAACTTATGTGTGCAAAATTCAGAATTCAACGAATGTGCAGCAATTTCTACAAATAGAGACATTTTTGTGAATAAAATGTTGTATTTTGTATTAGTGATCATAATTTGCGCATGCAACAAAGAGGATGTAGCAGGTGACGCGTGCATTTATTGACGTCTTTTCTGAGTCGATCTCATTTGAGTGTATTCGGCAATGCTTATAACGTGTAATTAAACACGTTGAGTTTATATTCTGGGCTCATCAGATTTTTTTACATAGTATTATTAGTATGATTTTTACTGTCTGTTAATAACACTGTCCGTCTCTTTATGTTAAGGTTTGTATTAATTTCGATATGCCAGAGGGCAGAATAAGACAGGGAATTAAAGAATGCATTGTAGTTATGTTGACCTACTGTTTTCATAACACTGGATATTCTGCTAATTCACACTTTTCTAAAACGTTGCATAATGGCAATTAACTTATTTAGCAATTACACTAGTGCTAGTTTTGTTGCCAGTGTTGCTCAAATGCACGCGTGCGTGTCACCGCCAGCAGTAAGTACCTGCATGTGTTGGGAAAAGGGAGAAGAGCGAGTTCGACAAAAGGCGGATTCGAACTCTGGCCGAACGCGTCAAAAGCCATCATGCACCTCACGCCTTACGCTACAGTAGTTATTTTGTGTCAAGCGTCTTTTTGCTAAAAAGACAGGCACCGGGCCGGCACGTAGTGCAAATATACGCTCCGTTTTCGGAAATGAAATTTTTTTTTTTTTTAAATAAATAAATCTTCCCCTCGCTTGGGCCCCAAGTGCGCATGGGCCCCAAGTGCGCATGGGCCCCTGGGCCCGTGCCCATAATGCCCATTGGGTAATCCGGGCCTGCTGTTTTGTCCAACATTTAACGTCATAGATTTCCATGAATTTATATCTGTCTTCACGTGTCTGCTTGTCTGTCTGTCTGTGTGTTCGTTCTGCATTTTGTCTCTATTTTATTGATTTCCTCATTCATTTCTATGGTCAGACAAATTTTCCCTAAGAAACCTAAAATCACAGGACTTAATGACTACAGACCTGTCGCCCTGACATCTGTGGTCATGAAGTCATTTGCGAGACTGGTGTTGGCCCACCTGAAGGACATCACTGGACCCTTTCTGGACCCCCTTCAATTTGCTTATCGAGCAAACAGGTCTGTGGATGATGCAGTCAACATGGGTTTGCATCATATCCTGCAACATCTGGACAGACCGGGGACATACGTAAGGATCCTTTTTGTGGACTTCAGCTCGGCTTTCAACACAATCATACCAGATATACTCCGGACTAAGTTAAACCAACTCCCTGTTCCCACCTCTACCTGTCAGTGGATTACCAGCTTTCTGACGGACAGGCAGCAGCTTGTGAGGCAGGGAAAATTCACTTCCACCACCTGTACCATCAGCACTGGTGCCCCCCAGGGATGTGTGCTCTCCCCACTACTCTTCTCCAATGACTGCACCTCCAAGGACCCCTCTGTCAATCTCCTGAAGTTTGCAGACGACACCACTGTCATCGGCCTCATCCGAGATGATGATGAGTCTGCATATAGAAAGGAGGTTGAACGGCTGGCTGTCTGGTGCAGTCAAAACAACCTGGAGCTGAACACGCTCAAAACGGTGGAGGTGATTGTGGACTTTAGGAGGAACACCCCAACATTGTCCCCCTCACCATTCTGAACAGCACTGTGGCAGCAGTGGAGTCATTCAGGTTCCTGGGCACTACCATCTCACAGGACCTGAAGTGGGAGATACACATCGACTCCATTGTGAAAAAGGCCCAGCAGAGGTTGTACTTCCTTTGCCAGCTGAGGAAGTTCAACCTGCCACAGGTGCTGCTGAAACAGTTCTACTCAGCAGTCATTGAGTCTGTCCTCTGCACTTCAATCACTGTCTGGTTTGGTGCAGCTACGAAATCAGACATCAGAAGACTACAAAGGACAGTTCGGTCTGCTTAGAGGATTATTGGTTGCCCCCTGCCCCCCCCTTCAAGAACTGTACACTTCCAGAGTGAGGAAAAAGGCTGGTAAAATCACTCTGCACCCCACTCACCCTGCCCACTACCTTTTTGAATTGTTGCCTTCTGGCCGGCGCTTCAGAGCTCTGAGCACCAGAACCGTCAGACACAGGAACAGTTGTTTCCCTCAGGCCATCCATCTAATGAACAATTAAATTGCCCCATTGAGCAATAATTATGTGCAATACACAGTTTAATTTTAATTTTAATTTATATTATCCAACTTATCCACTTCTGCCATTACTTACATTGCTCTGTACATAATATACAGGTTTTTGTTCTTTATATACAGATTGTATTAGATTTGCACTACGTGTGTGTATGTGGGTATGTATGAAGGTGAGTGTATGTACGTATATGTATAATTATTTATTTTGTGTTCTTTTTTTTGTTTTTAATTACCTATGTTTTGCTGCTGTTTTTGGTATTGTTTGTATTGTTGTTGACTGGAAGCTCCTGTCACCTAGACAAATTCCTTGTATGTGTATAGCATACTTGGCAATAAAGCTGATTCTGATTCTGATGTGTCCTTTTTTGGACAAATACCTAAACTTAATGGAATCAGTTCATGTTTTAAGTGTGTTTTAAAATGGTAAAAAGAGGGATCACAAAGTTATATATCTCTCCAAAGAAGGATACCGTTTGTATTTGAAAAAATGTTCAATCAGTACACAAGGGTTAAACAATTCAGATGTGTGTAGAAGGCACCATTACAGATTCCCTTACTCACTCTTATAGCACAATGCAGAATGTTATTTCTTATTGTATTTAGGGATTCATATTTTCATAAAAATGAACTGTGCTCCAGTTAAAACTGAAGAGGTTCATAAACAGATGAATGTGGTTGGATTGGATGTGAGAGCAGGTTGGAGAAATCTATGCACACAATGTTGCAGAAATGCAGAAAGGCAAGAAAAAACAATTCCTTCGAAAATATGAAACGAAACACTGAATAAATCAGCAGGTGTGTGCTTCTATGAATCTGCATTTTGGGTCATCTAAAGACCTCGGATTAACCACTCTAATGGGATATTTAATTATGCATGTTCACAGGAAAGTCATTCTAGCCGCCATGTGATGAAGATGAGCTCAAAAGACTCGAAAATGTAACTTACATTATCACAGCGCCACCTGCAGTCAAGCGAGTGTCAATGCACTTGAATTGCTAATTGGGATTTTTGGGATTAATGTCGCCTTCACGTGCTATCAGATGAGTATCCCACTCCTAATTGCACATGAACGACCCCTCAAGTCATAATTACGACTGGGAAACTCTGAGATAATTTTGATACCAGAGTTTCTGAGATGGTAGTCGTCGCAAACTTTCAACATGGCGGAGGAGAGTACTGTTTTTATAGTGAGCGACAATTTTTAATCCTTTTTCTAAATACAGCTAATTGTTAGCGCTTACAGTTTTGGTCATAATCATTTATGTATATCAGCAAACATTTCATACTTGTACAATTTTACACCATAAAAGTTGCTTGTTCAAAATCTTAACCTTTCCTTGAATATGTAATACTTTTGGAGGTAAAGGTGTTGCAAAACTTGAGAGCTAGTTCCTGCTCTTTAGACATGTGTATGATCAATATTTGTACTTTAATTTTGGCATTTACTCCCACCGATGTGAAAACCTTTTATATTAAAATAAAACATTAAGCTTTCCACTATCAAAAATAAACCCATGTAATAAGTGTGCTTAGCAATAACACATGAACGGAGTGCGCTACAATCACTAACACTTTCATAGCTTATTGCTTTAATAGAAAACACATATTGCACCAATTTCATCATTAAAAAGTTGTACTCCTTAAAAAATGAATTGTAATTTTGAGACATGTGGATAAAATCATGAGCATAACATGAAATGAAGACTCAGTCATATCATAAACTTATAAAAGCTGTTTTGTTTTTCCTGCATGGAGAGGGGTCCCTGTATGGTCCGTGTATTTTTTGGTCATTCGATTTTCCTTTTAGAATCGGGTATTCAAAAACAAAAAACAAGTGGCTATTTGATTTTTGTTTTAAAATACAAAGATTAAAATTAAAATACAAAGCGTTTCTCTTTTTCAGTGTCAAAAAGGGATGAGTGATATTTAAAAAATAATTTGATTTTCATTTTCTATTTCGGATAACAAAAAATTGAATTACTTTAAAACAGAAACGCAAAAAGGACCATTTGTTCATATTCCGAGACCGGATGTGGTCATTTACGTGACAAGAGCGCCAATGAGGACGGAGCTGTGTAGAAAAAAGAAAAAGTATGTGCTGTGTGATTGCGCATGATCATAGAGAGTGATACATGGACATGGAGCAATACGTTGTTTCCCGAAACAATAAAAGTCGCATTTTCCAGGATATTTGTCAGTGACTACTGAGAGGTTAACTTCTTAAAATGCTAAATCTCTAAAATGATTAGATAACGTTACATATAGAGTATTTAACGTTAAGGGATAATCAACGACGAGGCGGACTTCTGACTGTCCGCTAAAGTTAGACAACACCTCCACTAACTTTAATGGGGTTAACTCAAATATTTGTATGATTTTTGTGTGTGGCATGTTTGCCTTTTACTGCTACATTATAGATGAACTGAACCTGGAAAATGCAACTTTTTCTGCAGTCATGTCTTCTTCCCTGAGAGAGACTCTTTTATTGTTTCGGAAAACAACGTTGTTACAGTCTTATCTGTTACATGTGTATTTTGTATCTCATCACTAGGGGGCGCTTGAGCGCTAAAACCCCTGGTATATAATCTGGCATGTATGATAGAAGAAGTCAGTTTGTTTGGAAGAGGGAAGCATGAGATTATACTTACACCTCAAGCAAAACTCAAAGGAGTCCTTATTGAGAAACTTTGTTTCCAGTTCAATCATATGGACTCTTTAAACCTTGTTTTATGTTTGGAATTTGTATATGTAGTCGCAAAGGCAATACATCTGTGAATATCAAATGGTTTCTCCCCAATGGATTTTTCTCACTGCAATTGCCTTGTGCATTATTAAATATCCAGAGTTCAAGGATTTACCTCTGTCAACGATCTTGTTTTTGAAATTGAAATTGTTGAGTAATTGGAGAGCACTTGAAGGGTGACTTTCTATTTTATGTATGAGTGGATTTTCTCTTCAACATCGAAGTGATTTGGACATCTTCCTAAACATTGACCGTTTCAAAATGTCATGGTAGTGATTCCATACTTGCCTAATGAATCACTCATCTACGATCTGATAAGTTTTTCTACGCAACAACGGTCGCCGATCTTTTTATTTTATGTTTATTGTCATTTCCATTTTTTTTCTATTGGTTATTTTACATTACTTTACAGACTGTCTTTTGGTATATTGTTTTGACCGTATAGCCTACTGGTTTAATTTCAATTTATTCTCTTTCTCATGTACATGCATTTCTCTGTTTATTTCTTATGATTTACTCAAAACCATAATTCATATAAAGGTATAAAAAAATATTTCTTGTCTCTAGTGTTTATGACAACCCGCCTGGAAAAACTAATAATAAATAGCTGTTAAGTTAATAGTTGGCGGGCTCGTCCTGTTGTTCAGATAGCCTATAGCTGCATGCTGCTCTTGTGGCTGGTGGTTATAACGTATTGCTCCATGTCTATGTATCACGCCCTATGATCACGCTCAATTACACAGCACATACTTTTTCTTTTTTTTTTGTAAATCAGTTCACTACACTTGGACCGCCCACAATTAACCCAATCTGAAAATTCTCTCATCATTTACTCACCCTCATGCTAAAGAAAGAAAGTCAAACACATCTGGGATGGCATGAGGGTGAGAATTCCCATTTTTGGGTGAACTTTCCCTTTAAATGTTTATAATTAAATAATAATAAAAATATATATATATATATATATATATATATATATATATATATATATATATATATATATATATATATGAAAAACTGTGCAAAAATTGGCATGATTCTACAATTTGAACAAAGTTGATTTTGTACTGTTAATTGTATTTTGTTATTATCTTCATGTTGTGGATCCTGCAGTCACTGAATCAGACATAGAGAGTCTCAGATCTGCATCACCAACATAATAATTGGTATCATGATGCAGCTCATCAACTTTCTCTGTCAACTCAGGCTTCGATTCTGACTTTAAAATTAGATTACTCGCTCGTGCACATGAAAGAGTGACGTTTACTGCACACAACAAATCACGTGAGAGAACGCGATTCACTTCTCGCGAGAGACTCAGCGGGATTTACCTCTCTGCTGAAACCGGATTATTATGAAAATAAGAATTTAAATAAATTTAAACTGTGCACACAAGACGTTGTTTTAAAAATATAAAACATATTAAGTGCATTTACACTGCTCAAAGACTTAAAACATGATTAACACTAAGGTGACCAGACGTCCCCAGAAATGCCGCAAATACACGACAAAAGGTCCGATCAAATAGCCCGCGGAGTACCAGAACAATGATGTAGTGATTATTTTCACCACCAGAGGGGGCTGCGAGCTACACTGAGTACTTGGTCACGCGCCGCTGCTTTAGTCATGAAGAAATTACGACGAGACATGAGACAGCATCATCAAGTTATCATCAAATATCAAAAGAGACAAAGTTATCGGGTTCAAGGTACTAACTACTCATGTTAAATTAAAGTAATACTATGTGTATGTACTATAACAGGGCCTGAACAGGGAGCGGGATTGTTTTGCACACAATTATAAACTTTACCTCAAGTTCCGTCGTCACAACGCAGAATTCCCGCACACATCTACCACGTGTGTGAAAGTACACAGAGATATGAACAAATTAAAATAATATTCTATTAAACAATTACACTTGCAGCTGTTACATTTGCAAAAAGGATATCTGTGTTCCAAAAGAGCCTAAAATGTCAAATAATAAGCCTAATTAGGGATGGTGAAGGTCCATTTCCAAAAGCACAAACATTATAAGAGATTTTAAAAGTTTTAATTACTGGTTGTAATGACTGTACAGTATGTTCACAGTTTGTTCAAATGAAAATATTAAATACAACAAGAAAATATTAAATATGGTAATTTCAGTATGATTTGTCATGTTTTCATATTTGTTATATTTTTGTAATGTTATTGAATTTTGTCATAATGTAAAACTGTTTTGATGGTTTTGCTGTTTGCAATGGTTACTATTCACTATTTTTCATAGTGTGAGTTTTGGTAAATTGTATTAAAACCAGTTTGGATCAGTTTGACCTGGAAACATAATTAATAATTACAATAGTATAATATTCATTAATAATAACAAATACAATATTGTATAACTTTGTGCCACTGCCACCCTATTGTTTTATATTTGTTATCACCCTGTATTCCCTCACCCCCACGGGCCCTGATATAGTACATAGTGTATGCTGAAGGAAATGTTACGTGAACTGCTGCAAACTAATTATTGTGATCAAATATATAAAACAGCTGGTATATCAATGCGTAAGCAAATTCATATCAGCCCACAACAAGAACACACAGAATTATTCACCCCTTTCCAAAGCAAACTTGAGCTTTTAATATTTAAAGAATAATGTTTTGCAGGTATCATATTAATCCTTCTTACTGGCTGATTTTTAGATTGAATATATAAACATAATATATTAGGCAAAGACATTTTTTGCTATGGCTAAAGAGGGTAAATGAAAAGTAATTACATTTGAAATAAAATACAACACTATCTGCTGAAAATCTACATTTAGATTCTCAAATCAATCATTTATCATGAAGGGTCGTCGTCATCATCATCGGACGGGCTTGTTAGGCACAACAATACTCTTCCACAACTTTTTATCCTCTGCCAATCTGGTGACCTCTTGCATTAGATGTTCTTTTTCCAATTCCAGGCCTAAGTGTTTAAGATCTTTGTACACTTTTTCTCGATATGACAAGCGCTGTCTACCACGTGGGTTTGATGTTACTTCCGACTTGTAAAGGGCATAGATTTTCGCCAGTTTGCCCTTGTTCATTAGTAGACAGTGTCCAATAAACTGCAGCTGTCTCGATCTAATAGTTGAACTGATTGGAATTTGGCCAGTTTTATTGTAAAGTTCTTGATTAGTCATATGAGCTTCAGCTTGATTGATGCCCAGCATGATCCGATAACACTTTCTGGTGAAGATGTCGAGTTTGTGCTCCAGTGCCTCAGTGAGCGCCCAAGACTAGCATCCATAAAGCAGCACAGAAGCTGCATTGAAAAGCCGCAGCTT
The DNA here is from genome assembly GCF_025860055.1 of Xyrauchen texanus. Lineage (NCBI taxonomy): Eukaryota > Metazoa > Chordata > Actinopteri > Cypriniformes > Catostomidae > Xyrauchen > Xyrauchen texanus. The sequence goes on from NC_068287.1 coordinate 45,876,145, forward strand.
AAACTTCACTTTCGGTCTGGGTGATCTCAGGATGGTTTTGAGTTTGGTAAAGGCAACCCAGGTGAGGGAGATTCGATTCTCAACATCTTTCTCGGTTGATACAATATAAGACCCCAAATTTGTCATCGACAATCGAAATTTTGTTTCCATCGATGACGAGTTGTTTTTGAGTTTGGGATTTGTCGATCAGTTGAATTTGGACGGTCTTTTCTACATTTATCTCAAGCCCCACTGCGGCAGTGTTTTTCTTGTTGATCACCTCAAACATACAATTGACTTGTCGATTGATTGTACATGACTCTGATTGGGTTAATCAGACTTGATGTCCATTGTTTTGGTGCCGTAAGATGCCTGTATACCAACTGACAGATGATGTGTGGTTGGCTTACCACAAAGTCGCCTCCATCTTTTAGCACCTCGGCTGTCATTGCATAGTCTGGGCCTGGTGCTTTATTTCGGTTGAGGGTCTCAATTGCATTGTCGACTTCCTCTTGCGTTACCTAATGGTATCAATTTTGAAGGGTCAATTTTGTGGATTTCTCGGATTATATTTGTAAACTGATTTATGAGACACAGGAGTGACTTGATTAGTCAGAGATGTTATTTTACTGACAGGTGATTGGTTCATTTTCATGAACACACAGGCTTGTGTGTTAATACATTGTCTTTAGTAAAAATATATTATTGGAGACACAACAGACACAGTCAATCATCACCTCTACCCTAAAACAGGAATGAGTATATTGACACATATATTAAAACGATCACCTCTCTCCTTGTATTTGGATGCAACAGGAAGTGTTATCTCAAGATTCAAAAACACAAAAGGAGAATCCAGAAAAGCCAGAAAAGCCCCATTGCCAGTAAGTGAAATGATTTCTACAGAGCATTCAATCCCGCCAATATTAATCTGTAGTTTTTGCTCAGACTGTCCACACACACTTCACTCTACAGATACACCGTGAAGAGACTGACTACAGTTGGGCAATAATGCAAGTGGTACTACTGACATTTCACAAGGAATCAATGCTCACATACCTTGAAAGGGTACATGTGATCTGCCATAAACACAAAAAGTGAGCAGAGATCAAATCAAAGAGCGTTTGTCATCTGTGTCCTGTGCATGTCATCAAAGCTGTCACTTCAGCATTTAAAAAAATGACAACCGATAAAGGCCTGAAAAAAAGCCTGTGCAGCATATGCCTTTGCCAGATAGCAAAACACGGTGTCCCTCGATGATGCATGAACATTTTCAGACCCTTCTGCGTGTGAAGCGTGTTACTGAAAATGTGTCAAGCAGTGTAACATTCTTACAGGAGGTAATCAATCAAGAACCCATTCTTCAAGACACTACAGAAGAATCAGCAAACTTGGAAACTGATGAAGTTACTTCCAGAACAATCATTGTTGGTTCTCCGTACTATAAACTCTTCCGAAACATCTTTGAGGAGGTATTGGCCTCTCTGGAAGAGGAGACACTGGAGGAATGTGATGAAAATCCTCATCACTGCCCGGATATCATAACTTTAGAAAATGACATGGCCATCTTCCCTCTTTGGAGCAGGATACTCTTGGGAGATGAAAAGGTTTGCCATTGACATGGCAGTGACACTTCATTCAGGTTGTGGCACATATACAATTTCTGCCTTACAAGTTCACGAGTGTTGTGGTGGCGTATTGACTCACCTCAATCCGGGTGGCAGAGGATGAATCTCAGTTGCTTCCACGTCTGAGATGTCAAACCGCACATTTTATCATGTGGCTTGTTGAGCGTGTTACCGCTGAGACATAATGTGTGTGGAGGCTTCACGCTATTCTCCGTGTCATACATGCACAACTCACCACGCGCCTCAACGAGAACCGCATTATAGTGACCACGACGAGGTTACCCCATGTGACTCTACCCTCCCTATCAATCGGGCCAATTTGGTTGCTTAGGAGACCTGGCTGGAGTCACTCAGCACACCCTGGAGTGACTCATGCTGTGATAGTCAGCATCAATACTCGCTGAGATACCCAGACCCCCAGTGTTCAGATTCTTGAAGAAAAGATTGTTTTAAGATTCTATGGGGAAAAAACAACGAGGGACAACTTGAGGACAGTAAATAATTGTGTATTTTCTTTTTGCAACCCAGCTGACACAGTCATGTCATTTTACAGATACATCAGTGATTAAAATAAATTAAAATTATATTCGTCTTTGAGACAGCACAAGAAAGAAAAGATGACTGAAACAGTGAAAATGCTGGCAATGCAGACACAGTGTTTGTCTTGTACTGTGAGAACTTAAACTATCATTTAAAACCAAAAATGATCACATTTGTCACATTAAAAAAACGTCAATGCATTTAAAGCCTTTATTCAGAAAATTATTGCATTTACCATTTTAAAAGACCGAGGACACCCGCGCCACCCCCAGAATTGATTCAGACTGTTTCAGCCCATTTGCAATGTTCAAGAACATGGTTTCAGACGCATGGGTCATCTGCAAGGATTACTAATCATTGAGACAGTGCAACAGAAAAGACACTGTTTAATGAAACATTCATATCTACTAGAGGTCTGGAGCTGCCTGTCATGGAGCTGCTTCCCATGAGATTTATTAAAAAAATGTATGTATGCAATTAAACACAACACCAAGTAGCTGTTCACATTCTGTAAGGCTCGAGATAAGCATTTTATTTATGTATCTCAGTATGAGTAGTGTTCATGTAACTATTGGCTGAAGCATTTCTTCCAGGTAACTGTTCAAGACAGCACGTCGCTTTGCACTGCTAAAGCAAGTTCAGCGTACAATCTGAATATGAGCATTGAGCGATCATAGAGTGCTCGTGAGGACTAATTTTTATCAGCTGACAGAAAATATTGACACATTGACCTAAAGCATCTAAAAACGCTTCTTTCAGCTCATTGTTGAAAACTCATTTTTATTTGTACTTGCGCTGACAGGATGACAAAGAGCACATTACGTCATTGCCATGGTAACCACATTCATTTCAGCTTTTAATGTCTTAATTTGCAGAAGGAGACTTAAGACCCACAGAAACACTGAGTAGTAAATGATTTGTAGAAAGAGTTTGGAGTTGTGTTGATGTGAGATACAGTGAGTATATTTCACTCATCCAGTTGTGTGTGTGTGTCTCTGATGTTCAGTTTCACACAGACTCACTGAGGAATCAGGATAAACTCTAAATCCAGCATAGAGGGGTCGAGTGAATGTGGTGTTGAGTGTGTAAGTGTGTGAGTGTGTGTGTGTCAGAGACGCTGTAGAAGGACAGAGTGCCGGCCGGACAGTCCACATACACTCCTACTGTCTTACAGTCATCTGAAGGGGGACGTATGCCAGTGCTTTTATTATTGTGACAGACAGTGAATCTGTCATTTAAGCACCTCAGACACCAGGAGTTTACATTGAATCCAAACCGACAGTCAAGACTCTTTCCTTTCCTGCTGATTTCTTTATATGACACTGATATACCAGCATCAACTCCACTCCATTGAGTCTCCCAGTAACAGCGTCCAGTCAGACTCTCTCTACACAGAACCTGATGATACACATCAAATCTCTCTGGATGATCAGGATATGACTGACGCTTTCTCACATGTGTCACCTTCCCCTCAGACAGAATGAGTTCAGTGTGTGCTTGTGTTTGAATCCAGTGTGAGATCACAGACCCCTAAACACAAGAAGAGAAAAAACACTTATAACATAACAATCACTAAACCAGTGTGTGTGTGTGTGTGTGCCTGTGAAAGAGTATGAGTGTGAGAGAGAGTGTGTGTGTATGAGTGAGTGAGTGAGTGAGTGAGTGTGTGTGTGTGTGTAGACCTACATTTGCGTGGTCCTGCTGTAATCCTGAACTCTCCTCCATGATTCACACTATAAAAACACAAACACACACAAATGATGACATCACATTCAGTTCACCTGAAACACAATTTACACGTCTGTGATGAAATGCATTGTGGGATATAAAGTGAGTGTTTATTGTTGTGATTGTAATGGCTGTGTAATCTTCCATGGATCTTAAAACTAATTAAAATAGTTTGAATATTGATTTGTTTGCTTGATCAATGTCTACACTGCACGACTCTGTGAATCTTGTGTATTGACTGTATGAATCTTTGATATGAAACTGTAATGAGATCAACAAACCTGAACTACTTCATAACCGTACAGTTATAGAAAATGAACTTCCTTCAAAGTGCTGAAAGTGATTTTTATCTGAAATAACACAGAGAACATCTCTCTCTCTCTCTGTGTGTGTGTGTGTGTGTGTGTGTGTTTGTTTGTCTGTCTGTCTGTCTCTCTCTCTCTCTGTGTGTGTCTCTCTCTCTCACTGTACTTAACCCTGGGTTATTGTCTTTTTAAACACGCTGTTAACCTCGAGTAAAGCAACATTTATACTTGTAATTGTGAAAGGTGATTAGCACCTCTTTTAATCCTGGGTTATGAAACCTGCACCAGAGAAGTGTTAGCGTCACTTTTGAAAGTGCACCAGTATGTTTTTAACTGGCTCTTATTCGCCCAAATAGTACCAGTGGTTTTGGACTTTATACTATCACCTGTCATCATGGATACACACAGTTTATTTACTGCTGCCATGTTACACAAAGATGTTTGTTTATGTTCTGTTTTATCACTTTAGTCTGTGTTTTTCTCTGTCTCATACTACACACATCAGTATAATGGACATTCTTAGATTAAATCTAAATGAATTCTCACAGGTTGTTGTTGCACTGGACTGTGAGCGGACTGTCACAACTCGTGAGCTCTCTAGAGGCTGATGAGACCGTCCTGTACTCGCTCTTGGTGCTTGATGTTGCACCATTTTTCTGTAATCATTATTGTTATTATTAGTGGTAGTAACTGGTCAACTACATGACAGTTTGTTGTGTGCTGTCAACATGGCAGCATCCATGAGGGGGCGACCCGATCAATGTCAAATTAAACTGCTTTTATTGAGGTCAGTAGCTGACTGGAGTCCTCAGCAAATATGAATGTACATCATTTTAAACATATCTGTGTGCCATTGTGTTTATTTGTAAAACTTTTTAAATAAGCAAAATACAGTGGCAGAGTGGTGCACAACACGACCAAATAAAAGCTGAAAACACAACGTAAATAAGCCACAACACAATGAAATTAATCTACAACAATACTGCATACCCGGTTGTTATTTTTACCAAAACTTTTAATTCACATAATGTCATCAACATTTCTCAAAGCTGTACTGTCATTGACCGGGGAACTTCTCTTGTAGTGTCTTTAAGTGGGACGCTTGGCATCGGGGTCCTGATCACCCTGTCGGGGTTTATTGTGCGATAACATCCTGCTGCCTGTAAATGATCCCTTACTGCATGCCAAACTATCAAATATATTTTTTGAATAACTATTCTACTAAATTTTAAATTGTGTTGGGCCTCGTGCTCAGATAGGAGACAAAGTTAGGCCTACACACAGTCATAAAGCATGACTGAGGCCTGTAGGAACACTCAAAGCCTGATAACAAACAAAGGGGAGTCCAAACAGACTACAGATCCCATCAAGCCTTGCTCACTTTACACCTAGGTGTGAAATTCTGAAGGATCGAACTCTCAACTCCTATTGGATAAAAAGCACGACAGAACATGTCCCTCCTCCATGATGTCATCAAGAGTATAAAATCCGGAGATTCCTCCTAAGCCTTGCTTCCAGCGACAGAATTCATATCCTGCTGCTCCCAGGTGTTGCCTCAATGCCCAAAGTAGTAACGTACATACCTGAACTTTGGCCATACAATCTCCATCTCCCTGCATGAGCTGAGATTGTCCGTGTTCCACCAAGCATGCTAACGGATCTGAAGGAGACCAGAGCAATCTGCGTCTCACCCTTTTGCCTGCAGAAGTGAAGGATTTCTCTTCCATCTTCAACCTAGTCAACTTTGCTGATTTTGCCGCCAACCCACTGAGAATCAACTGCCATACTGCCCACTGACAGAGCGTGGAAACAGCCTCCCATCATCACCCGAGCTTAAAAGAACCAAGTCATAGTCAAAGGACGAACACACATTCTACCCACGTACTCATGCAACTCAAGTAAGAGGTTTACGTCTGGGCAGAGATAGATTATTCTAGTGTGTTATTCTTGTGTTTCAAGTTTATTGCTTGTACAGTTTACAGACCACAGAGTCCGCTCTTTGCTGCAAATAATACTCACGGTATTACTGTAACTTATTTGACCACAAATGAGATTTGCTGTGTTGTCGGCCAACCACGTTGGGCTGTTTGTGCATTTCCACCATCATGGGTGAGACCGGCACACAGAGTATATCCATTAAAGAACCAATGACCGCAGTGGACGGATTATGAGCCATTCACCACATCTCTGAGTGATACCACTAAAGGTTGCCGTCTCTCCCATGATCGCTAAACCAGCTTCCGTGCACACACACAAGCATTACATCCCTACTAGAGATGCTGCCACTATTACAGAAACCATCCTCAACATCATTACAACAGAGAAATGCCGACTTGCAGCCACTCTTGCATCATTTGCCAGTGATGGTACTTCTGTTAAGATCGGTAAGCTTTGAAAATTATGCTCCTATTTGAATACCACTTTTGGTATAGATTTATTTATTACTGTCAATGCTGAAAACTGAAGAGGCTAAAAGACCTTTTCCCTGGAGTCATTGTCAACTGTGTTTCTCGTCGAATAAAAAGGGAAAGCCTTACCCAACCAAATACTGCAAACCCATTTCAACAATATTTTGGTTCTATCAAGCAAGCAGCACAAGAACAGAGCCAACAGCAAAAGGCCTTAATAACTTTATCAAGACTCACACTTGCCTCAGTCTAACGCAGATCGTGCACGAGACGCTGCACAGACAGTTTCAAGTGTTCCCAAGAAGAAACCTCTTCTATTCACATGTGGATCAGGAGGTTTGAACATACCACTGATTTACTTTTTATTACTATTACTTAATAAACTTTACCCATTAGTGATATGCCAACTTTTCTGTGGTTAGGGGACTGCTCTCAAGTTATCTCTCTGACAACTAAAGACCAAAAGCACAGTAAAGGATAGGTGGGATTCTTGGCTATTTGTTGGTGTTTATGATTTATGACTACGGCTCGAGACAGCTGGGATTGGCTCCAGCACTCCCCCAACCCTACAGAGGACAATTGTTACAAATAGTACTTTAGAGAGATGGATGATTCTGCGCTTCAAAGCCAATGAAGTTTGATTGATAAAATCAAAATGCTCTAAAATTCATACAAATGTATTCAGTAACATCTTCATGCAGCAATATCAGAGACTCAAGTGTTTTTTCAAAATCAAAATCATGAATTAAAACATGTTTTATACTTTTTCTTTTACCTTTTCATGAGAAGTTTCTGAACTCCCTTGAATGCCCCCAGAGCGAGTCACTTACATGCACAAAATATTAAAAGAATGCTGCAACACCGCAGCTGAAAGTGGCCCAAATCTGATTTTTCACTCATTAGTAACACTTTACAATAATGATCTTGATGTGGGGGGCGATTTGTATGGCTTTATGTAGGAATCAGTACAAGTGAAACACCATGTGATCTGTCTATTGAAGTGTTTTCCCCCCTCATTTGACTTTTTACTTAACATCTGAGAATACAAACTGCCTAAAACGTTTTATTTATTCATTTTATGCACATTATTTGAAAATGAAATGCTCTTTTTTAACAGACAGGACAGGAATGTTCTAAGCAATAATATAAAGGTGCTGAATGGTTTATGAATTTATTGCGCCCTCTTGTGGACTAATGAAACAATGTCAATTTAAAAATCAGCTGACTTTAAAATTTTAATATTAGTTCATATATTAATATTTATATATTTACAGCATTTCATTAAAAAAATTACAATACATTTTCATGGTTTAGTCGGTATAGTTTATATTTGTAATAAAGTTCAGCACTATTTCAGTTTGAGTGATAGTTTTTCATTCAGGATCAATTTTAAAAACTATCGGTTGATTAATTGGTTATTGGCGATTTGTTTTTAAAATTGAAAAAGTACTGCCCAACTTAGTTATCGTATCTGTAAAATCCACTATCGGTCGACCTTTAGTATAAAAATTAGGGCTGTCAATCGATTACATTTTTTAAATCAAATTAATTACATGGTGTCTGATTAATTAATCTCGATTAATTGCATATACAAATATTTGCTGAGAAAGCCTCTCATATAACAATAATTAAATATATAATGATGAAATAATTATACACATTTATCTTTAAATATTAAATATATATATATAATTTAAAAATATTCAGATAATTAAAATGCATTACATTCCTGTAGCAGAAGAGTTAATCATTGATAAGACCATTCAAAAAGCGGCTTTAGAATACAATGTATTGTTTCTACCATATTATTGATCATAAGACAATCATTGGCACACAGTTCACAGTAATCCATTACACTAGTGAATTTGTCAATCAGTTGGAGATTTATTATGAGGGCTTGTTTAAGGACCCATTAATGTACATCTGCGTCAGACATTTTTTTTTTAGAAACAAGCCAGGGATATACATAGTACACAATACTACAGATATATTTTACAATAATGCCAAGACATTATATTCATTACATAGTGCAATGGTTTTCAATGCTTTGGAGTTGTTGGAGGTACAAAGAGTATTTAAACAATATTTCAAGATTTTACAAAAAAGTTCATACAGGGGCTTTATAGACATTTACACTTATGTATAAAAAAACTTGGCAACAAAAATAAACAGATAAAATAAAAATATTAATCAGAAAATATTAACTTAAGTTTTCAAAACTGTGAAAACCAAATAAAACGTCTTTATAAAGCAAAGAAAAACTAGTTAAAATAGAGGTACGTACAAACAAACAAAATTTACTCCAAAATACTACAGCGTGGACAAGTTCCCAAAAAAGGTGAGGGGCAGACTCATCTACAGCATTACAGAAGGAGTGGATCTATTTCAGGGAGCATGTTTCTTAAATAAAGATTAACTGGGTAAAAATAGTGAAACAGTTTAAAGGACACATCCTTAACCTTGTTGGTAATTCAATATTTGTGGGCTAAAGACCAAACGACCTGCGTCAGACATGCTTGTGTCACGTCTCGGGTGTGTTGAGTCATAAAAATAAAATGTTTAGGGCACTGTGTCAAGTTAAATATAGTTTAATACTCAATCTTTAAACACATCTTGAGATCCCTTAGTTCGCATTTGCGCTTCTTCAAGTGTGTCCACTGAAGGGTTGTTAATGTTTTGTTTACTGCAATAAACTGTGTGTTGCTCACACAGCTGAGATTTCACTTACTGTCCTCTGGAGTAAAAAGGTGGTATTACAAGCTTGCATTTCTCAGGAAAGCATTGCGATTAAATGCGTAAAATATTTTACGCATTCTTTTTTGTAAAATTAATTGCACGTTATTAACGCGTTAAATCAATAGTCCTAATAAAAATCATTATGTAGATGGAGAGTCCTCATAATGATAGGGATACCAGTGTGTGTGTGTGTGTGTGTGTGTGTGTGTGTGTGTGTGTGACAAACACATTGCCACCTAATGTGAACAAAGATGGCTGGATTGGAATGATCGTGTTTCCCTGATGTCTTGATGCATATAGCTGAGCTGTTGTCTTTTATCGTGGTGTTTATGAGACAATCTCTTTAAAGAACAAGCATACTGTGTGCTTGAAAAGACTATTCTGATGCTGTTTGAGTTACTTATGATTGACAACAGAATGGTGCCTAATGTAACCAGACATGGCTCATTTTGTGTGGACTGTTTGTATACGAGTTGTAAACTTTTATAGTGGTACTTTTGTGACTATTTGGATGTCTGTGTCATAAAATAATCTTACCATGTGCTTGAAAAGACCGTATTAGTAACAGTTTGTGTGATTATAAATGACATGCACTTTACAGGCAGCGCAGTTTAGTGTTTGTGTGGCAATTCAGTGGTAGTGAAAAGAGAATTGAAATGTTTTACCCCACTCTTAACAGAAATGGCAATATATGATCGACTACGACACCCCGGACAACCGGGGAGATAATAGCCCTAAGGGCACACAGGTTCGGTTTGAATGAGGGGGTGAGAGGACAGGAGTCAGTATAGAAAAGTTTATTTTGTTTGTCAATATTGACTAATAAATAGCTAAAACTTCAAGGTGAAAAACTCCTACATTGGCCATAAAATTAATGACTCAATTTAAGGAAACAAATTAGCCAACAGGAGGGGTATCTGGAGGTCCGGGCCAGCTGCCAAATTGGAAAACGAACCCGCCCCACGATAGACCACTACAAATACCCAAACGCACACGTGAAGGTTTAACTGCCGGACGACATACAGCACTAGAGGTGAACACACCACGCAAAGGGCAGCTTCGCCTCCACCCTCCAGAAAACCCCCAGCTCCTGCCACATAGTCAAAAAATGAGAAAAACAAAACAAGTGAATACAATAAAAAAAGACAAAACAAACTCAAAGAAAATAAACTACCAAAGATACAAAAAAACGTTTAGAAGGTACAATACCCACAAATAAGATATAATCAAATAATTCAAGAATTTAAACCACTTAACACGAAAGTAAAACTCACATAACCAAAAAAACAAGTTAACAGTTTGAAATAAACCAAGTTCACTCGGGTTTACAGTGCTCAGAGATGAGACACGGAATGAACAAAAAAAGAAAACAAATAATCAAACATAAGACCGTACGGTACTCAAACGATACACACAAGATGCTGATTACAAGTTTAACCCGATGGAATTCAATTGGCGGCGGCCAGAGGAGACGGTCAGCCAGCCCGCAAAGCCATGCACAATCCGCAAATAGCAACGTAAACCAAAAATCACAGTAGCTTAATGTTTGCTATCGTGATGAAGGTCGAGGCAAAACAGCGACGCAGTCGTAATTATACGCAATCAAGATTCAGTGTTAATGCTCAATTCCCACAAATAGCCCAAGAGACCCTCAGTTATGCAGGGGAGACCTGCAGAGCATAAAGAAACTACATTAAAACGAGAGAAAACACATTACTAATACACAAACTATAATCCTACATACCACGGGATGATCCTGCACACAAACTGCTTCGTAGTCGCACACTATATTACAGTATAGTGGCTCAGTCAGGACCTTGTAAGTGACGTGCTATCAATGCCAGCTATCAGTGCTATCAAGGACAAAACAAATCATAAGTAGCCAACCGTGGTCAATTTCTTCTTGTTATAAACAAAGGGCTATACATACCTGTGAGGAGTGGGCAGCCAGCACACAGCAGACGGAGAAAGCCAGCTTACAATCTAAGCCTAACAACATAGAGAAATTCACATCAAACACCTGCACAGTACGAGAAGCAACGAGTTCACCCCAAACAACTCACATACCTGCGCAACCACGGATGACGTCACAAGGACAATACAAAGACGCATGCCAAGTGGCCACAACACATCCCTTATATATCCAACAAAAGAATAAAGGAGGAGGGATTAATAAACTAAGCACAGGTGTATGACATTCCCATAGGTGGATTCAACCACCCTGCTACATTTGGATGAAAGCCGATTTGAATCTGAAAGCACTGACTGTTGCAGAAACACAAAAGTGTGCCACAATTCTGAGGGGGCCAGTCATTAACCATCACCAAATATGCATCAGTAAGTGTGAAAGGGTTAAGTGACAGATGCTTGAAGATTACTCTTTAGAAAATGTGTAAAAATAAAATTTCTGATAAAATGTCCTCATTCTAACGAAACACTATATGTCTTCTTTTTATTTGTTAAGAATTTGATTTTTTTTAAAGGAATAAATACAGGTGCTATTTCAGTGCATTCACTGGCCATTCAGTGTATTCAAGACAAATTGGGGATGGATTATGTGTGTAAACAGGGTTTTACAGCTCAACATACTTAAGTTTGTCCAATGTGCAGTTTGGATCATTGAGTCTCTTAGAGAGCAGTTTGCCTTCTGATTCTCCTGGGTGATTGTAGCTCAGATCCAGCTCTCTTAGGTGTGAGGGGTTTGAACTCAGAGCTGAAGCTACAAGACAACAGCCAGCCTCTGTCACCATACAACCAGATAATCTACTAACACACATATTAACAGTCAAATATTCAACAAACACAAACACCAACAGTCAGATAATCCTCTTGGTTACTGATGCAATCTCAGTCTCTGATGGAAGAAATTAGATATTGTGTCGAAGTAGTGACACTAAGGGTTCGCTGTTGAGAGCCTTAATCACCTTTGCTTTATTCAGAAAAGTTCAATGAAAATTGGCTAGTGGAATTTGCATGCACTCTTCTCCCATATACGGGTATAAAAGGAGATGGCATGCACTGCTCATTCAGACTTGTTCAGCGCATGTGTGTGTTCATCCTGTCACCTTTCTATTTGCTGCTGGAATTAGTTGAGGCAGCTGGAATGATAGGTAGAGCTGCGATTCATATGCAATAATCAGTAGGTTAAGTTCATTACTTGGCCAGTTGGAGTTGCCAGTTCACACACACCAGTATAAGAGTACGGACGCAGTCAGGAGTGTACAGATGGCGTGCACATAATTACGGCAAGATTATTTATAAAAAATATAAATAAAAAAAATTCAAAAGCCCATTTTGTGTGTACGTAACATTTATATATCAGTCCCCTGGTACCTGTGAAGTACACTGAGACTGAACTCATATGGTGCATCTCAATCAGCGTACTGGTCAAGGCGTTGGCCATTTCTAGGGTTGTCCCAGTCACAAAATTGGTCCATTGCACTGAAACAGTCACTCCCCAAAAATCCCAGAATGCACCGTAAAAACCAGTGAGCATTACGGGTCTCTGTGTTCCCTTACCAAGTGAAACAGATACGTCAGAAATATATCACTTCTATAGACAACTATATTATCCTCTCAGTCTAATAATAATTCACTCATATATTACAATAATATTCAACCTGAATGGGTTCCAAAACACAAGTGTGTGAAGTTGTAGTTTTTGCACACTGTTTATACACAGAAATATTTTTGTAATATGAAAAAAACATAATTCTTCCTTCTTTATTTATTAAAAACTGTCTGGAAAACATGATTTCATTATTTGTAACAACATTTTTATGTCTTGCTTTAAAGATTTTGAATCTACTTGGCTACAATGGCTGTTTGGTTGAAATTATGTTACTCTGATTAAAAAAATTACTTTCATGACATTTCAGAGCAAATACATAAATATTTAAATATAAATACATAAAAAAGGCAGAACATATACAGTATATCACCTACCTGCAGTCACACTCAGTTTATTGTTTTTGTATGTGATATCAGAGCAAATTCTACTGTATATCTGCAGCAAGTTTCTTCCTCATCTGAACATTTTAAGAAGATTGTTGTAAAGAGCTGGTAAAAAATGACGTTGTGATAATTTTGAACTGTGATGTCAGAATAAAAAAGAATTGATTTTCCTTGAGAGGAACCAGATTCAGCAGAGGGAGCTCATCCACATGTAGAGACTTTCCACAGCTATGAACCACAATATATTCATAACTTATATTCCAACGTAATAATGAACCGCAAACACAAACCTCAATACTTCCAGTGTACAGTGAGGACACTTCAGTGCATCAGAGAGCAGCTTCACTCCTGAATCATGCAGGTCATTGTTACTCAGGTACAGCTCTCTCAGACTTGAAGAGTTTGATTATTGTATAACTGAAGACAAACATTCACAGCACTGACCAGTGAATCCACAACCTGCCAATCTATACAAAGAACAAAATGATCAGAAAGTAGTTTTATACAACAGATTATTCCAGAAATAGACCCCCACAGTTTCAGAAGAACTGCAGTGGCAGTCACTTAAGTCAGTTTCACACTAGTTGACTCCAAACAACTCACTCTTGGCTGAGAGCATCACATTTATCGACTGTGATCAGTAAATTGCTGAGATCTCGCTCTCTTTATAGACTCAGAATGGCGGAGGGGTGACAGATGTGTCGAACTCTATTTCTGATTACCTGTCACATGGAGGTCACTAACAACAGCAGTACCGTGTGAACATAAACAATTATAATAGTGAATTAGGATGGGATTCATTAAGTAACTTTATGCTGTGGATGTGTGTGATTGTGAGTTTATCCTCTCTGGGTTTGCCACAGCTTTCAGTGAGAAAAGGATTTCTGTTAAATAAAAACAGACTGTTCTGCCTCCGCCCTCTTATTTGATTAGTCATTTAAGTGTTGGAGTCACAGAAAACATCTTGGTGACAGAATAACTATGGATTACAATCAGTGTTTGTGATGATATGTGGCTATGAGTGTGATTGCTGATGAAAGCGTTCAGATCAGAGCATGATGTGGTCAGTTCTTCAGAAAAAGAAGCTCATTGGTCACTTGATGAGAACACAAGAGCCCAGCGACTGAGCGTTGTTACACATCATAAATGCTTTCCTAGTTGTCAGAATCATTAACTCCGTAGGGAGTCCTGTCAATTTAGAGAATATTGAGCTCTCACTGGCAGATACTAGCTGATGATTATGTAAATTAAGCTTATGACTGAAAATATGAAGACATTTACTGTTTCAATGTCTGATAATTTCTACTGAAAATCACTAACTTCAGTATCTCCAGTGTACAGTGAGGACTCTTCAGTGCATTAGAGAGCAGCTTCACTCCTGAATCCTGCAGGTTATTGTTACTCAGGTCCAGCTCTCTCAGGGAGTTTGATGATTGTAGAACTGAAGACAAACTTTCACAGCACTCATCAGTGAGATTACAGCCTGCCAGTCTTTAACAGAGAATGAAATACATCACAATAAGGAGATTTTATATTGATCACATGACTAACATACTGTCTTGAACATAGATCTTCATTGATCCAGCTGTCTGTAAGAAAAAGGATATGGACAGAAGGTGGAGTGTGAAAGTTCATGTTTATTTTTTATTTAATCAAAAATGTATTGCTTGATTAAATTCAAAATGTATTACAACAGTGTGTGCAGAACAAATGAAATAATTTATAGTTTGAACATCATTGCTCCCTTGTTACTCTTTGCCACCCCTCCTTCCTTATGCATTCTGGCCTCTGACAGATTTATATGAACAATATCAAGGAAGTAATAAATCCAGTGTGACAAAGTGAGGGAATGTGGGGGTTGCCACTGCAAAGCAAGCATTTTATGTTCAGAAAGCAACACTTGTTTCTGTTACATTGATAAACTGACAGAGAATTCATCTCTAAAACCATTTTGTGCATGAGTTCCTTCTGATTTGACTGATCCCCGATTTTATTTAAAGCTGATGTATGTAATTTCTGTGCCACTAGTGTCAACAAATGGAAATGCAAAAATACAATTTGTTTTCAAAACATACTTTTGAACATGCCCCCCCATCTGCTGTTTATTGAACAAGCATGTAGTCAAGCCCCCAGCTCACACCATTGGTTGAGTCCAAGCTGTTGTGATGGGTCACTAAAAAACAAACAGGAAGTTTCACAGTGCCACAGAGACACAGTGTTTACAAGTTTCAAGAAAAGTAAGCTCAATTATATTCATCTCTTCATATTAAGATAGGATTGGAGAAATTATTTTTACACAGAACAAGTTACATATCAGCTTCAATGCATATTAAAAAATGTGTAATGAGGGACAGACACTACATTACTAAACATACAAAGTGATTTTAAGATATTTATAATGACTATGATGAGATCACGTGATTTTAAGATGCAATCACTAATGCATTGCTGGTATGTACACTGCCATGTTGTTTACATCACAATACTGCATAGCATTCTGAGTTATAGTAAAGATGTTTCTAAGGGTGCTTCTCATTTCTGAAAATGTGCATCCTCGATTCCTTTCCTGACTTTATTTGTTTCATACCTCAAACGAGGAATGTATGCAAGGAAAGGAAACAAGGACAGAGGAATCAAAGCGAGACATTTCCTGACCAATCATTTGTGGTTAAGATCATTAAAAGATTAAAGGTGCAGTATGTAACAATTTTCATCTAATATTCACCTTTTTTGCCACTGTGTGAATGGCTTGTAACGCAACTTAAAAAATGAGCCCCTCCCAGACTTCCTAGGTTACCTATCCTGCGGGCAGCTTTTGCCAGGATAATCCAAAGGATGTGATATTTATTTGTCTTGCCTCGGTGGTTCTCTTCCGATATTCAACAGCGACAACAAACTGCAACACTAGGTAACGTTATCTTAGAGATGGAATCCAGCAAACGTCCGGCTCTCAGCACAACACCGACTCCTACACAAACTCAGAGTAAGCCAAAATAACAACATTTATCTACTGAATCCCATCTGGCTAAGCGGGAACATGATCGTGGTTGAGTGAAAACTATAATGAACATCAGCAGGGCATTTCATTCCTGGAGGGACCTTCATTCAGTGTTGGGGATCAAAACAGACCCAGAATTGGCAAAGCATGTGAAATATAGTGCCATAAGGATTGATCTAATTTTTGCTAACTTGATCTTGGCTGCTAATGCTGACGAATTGCAAGCTACCTTGCTTCGTAACTTTCAAATAATTTCAATGATCTTATCTTTATACTAAATGTCAGTTATACAGGATATATTTAAGCAAATATGCTGGTTTCTTATTCGTAGTACAACATATGACATGCAAAACATACAATAGTGCAACAGTAACGTGTCTGGTATAGTTCAGTAGTGTGTAGCAGTATGTGTGAATCAGTATGTTATGTTAGCTGATAAGTAGTTTTAGTTTAGTTTCAAAGTATGTAGTAAAACAATCACAACAGTCATTTTAATTTTACTACCTCATCTGTCAGTATGATGCTGGTGGATCACGTTCAGTCTCTTTGTACGTTATATCATTGTTTTGGTTGATGCTCGCTCTCGTCCCTATGGAGTGTGTTTATGTGCATGAGCAACAGGTAGCAGCTGCAGTTCACTTAATGGCCACAGGTTTCATTAACAACAAGGGTTTGTGAATTTACATTCTGCACCTTTAATGTTTTGAATTAGGAATTAATGTTTTTTTGCCCAGGAGTGTACAGCCTATGATTGACATCAGAAAACATCACAGCATCGCTGTTTAAAAAGCACCAATTTAGGCAGTTATGGCTGTAAATGTTTGTGATTGTTTGAAATAGAATAAAGTAAATTATTAGAGCAACTGATTCATTATTAAAACTGCTTTAGTCCCTCTCTGCTGGTAAACAACAGCGTGAATCAGGAATTACTTTGAATATGTGACCAAATTTCTCCTCTTCTCAAAGTCATTAATTCATGGTTCTTTGTCCTTATGTCTTCAGTTTCCCACTTAAAATTAGGGCATACTTTTATAATTAATTTTATTTCCAGGAAATGGTGCAAGAGACATGACATTCGTTAATATCAACAATATCTACACATGTTGCAGACACACCGAAATAAATTAAAGTAATAAAAAAACTGTGCTTCCCCACAGCAATCACTGGAAACAACACTTTGTTGTGTGTTTGAACCCCACATGGCGCACTTCATGTTGTACCTCTATTGATTTTTGACAATTTGCATTGTGCTAACTATAATGTCTGGTCACTGCAACAGTAGATGGGCTACAACAGCAGAAGACTGTTGGATCAGGATCCACTTCTGGTAGCCAAGAACAGAAAGCTGAGGCTGCAGTGGGCACAGGATCTCCCAAACTGGACAGCTGAAACTGGAAAAGCATAGCCTGGATGGATGAATCTCCATTTCTACTGAGGTCAAAATGTGGTGCCAAAAGAATGAATCCATGTACCCAACCTGCCTTGTGTCAGTTTTCTGCTGGTGTAGGCCATTCACCTCAGGGTTCGATGTGTTGAGCATTCAGAGATGCTGTTCTGCTCACTAAAATTGTACAGAGCAGTTATCAGAGCTACACACTATGTCTGTAGCTGTGTTCTGATTACAAGGGTCCATCCACAGTGTTCACTGCACCCTGCATTCAAAGTCACTGTTTGGGATTGACAACCACAATTACTTTACAGGTGTGAGTCTTGAAATATTATGTTCACACAACAGATTTCAGTAGCTGTTTGAATACTTTCTGAATGAATGAATAACTGAAGACACAACCATATTCTAACATCTGTAACCATAGTGACAGTGATTGAAGTAAATATCAAAGATGGTGACATCATATCACTGGCAAGTTTTTTCACAACTGACAGCGCATTATTACATAAACAAGTTTTTGTGTTGTTCTCTTGAGCAGCTCTACTGAAAGACAGCGAATGGATCTTCAGATGGCACTCACATCTCCGTCTCCATGAGTAAACAAAACCTCACGATTAACACGGGACACACGCGTGTACAGTTCAGTATAGATCTCACATTATATGAAGTGGCTGACAACTAATTGTCCAGTGTGGCTCAGTTCACACATCTCGTTCACTACACACTCGAGCAAACTTCATAGAAAACACACCTGAGGTAAATTACTTCATCAGTACTCTGGTTCACAATGACTGGTTCATACATTTCCCTCTCCACTTCCTGTTATGTGTCAAATTAGATTTATTCCCTATGCTGTCTGAAGTGCCCTTCCAACTGAATTAAAAAAGTTTTTGTGCATGTATTCACTTTATTTTTTCATATCCAAGCATATTTCCTTTTAAATACACAAGTTACTGGGAAAACAGTTAGCCTAAAACAAATCTTAAAGATACGATCATCTGTAATAGCAGGAGAAATTTCACCAGTATAAATCTCATGTCAGAGTTCACTGTCACTGAAACATATTTTATTAACAAAACTGTTTTTATTCACCTGACACCTTTTACAAAAATGCATCCAGCTGATACTTATGAAGAGATTGTTATCAAGTCAGGCATGAAGCAGTTTTAGAGTTTTTAGCACACCGGGACAATGTACATCTAGTCCCTTTAAAAAGACTGTGAGACTGCTATGAAGGGGACTGCTCTTGGTGTCCTTTGGACCTTTTTCTTTATTGTTTATTTTGTACATCATCACCCCCCTGCAGTACATTATATCTGTGTCCATGCATTCTGCTCTACACTACTGACTGTACTGATACATATGTGGCAGGATAAGTGATTTCACCATCCTATTGGCCTAGTTGGGGTATGGTTTTTGGCAGACAAATGAGGTGGGAGCTACCGCACTATTTAAGGACCCTTATTTTGATGGTGTATACATCTGGTGATTCTGGGTTCCTCGCTTCCTGGCATTTCCGTTTTTGTTCCAATTCAGGTATATTGAGGCTTTGCTCACGGTGTAATCATGCTTATGTACAGTCTAATATGCTTACGTACAGTTTGATTAGAGCGGAGCTGGTGGTGTGTGCATTGTGGCAAGTTGCCAGTGTAGGTTGCTTTCAGGTTTGTCTTCTATTTCTTAAATCTCTAGATTAAATATTTTAAAATATCCAAAAATCCTTAAAACAAGATACATTTACCCGAGAAGCAGCATGTAAGATATTTAGACTAGCTTTTAGAGCAAATATCTTGAATATGAGTTTCTTTTTTTCTTTGCTGAAAAAATATACTTCTATTTAAGATACATTCTCTTAAAGCAAATCTAAATATCTGACTTTACTTGAGAAGCAACATGTATCTTATTTTAAGGATTTTTAGACAATGTTAAATGGAAAACAAGACAAATACTTGGTAACAATGGTATGTTTTGCTGTGAAATTTTATATTAATTAAACAATAAAGATCCAAGTAGTTTTTCCCCTTTAATTAAATGAATGTCATTTCTAGGTATTTTTAAAAGATGATTTTGTCCTCTTTATTGTTAGGAAGCATGTTTAATACAACCTTTTAAGTTGGGCACAAGCTGAATAGTCAGTTAAGAGATTAATCGTTGGAATAAATTGCTGAATAATCGTTCTAATAATCGTTAGATTAGTCGATTATAAAAATAATCTTTAGTTAAAGCCCATAAATAGAGAATGGAATGGGGAACTCCCACAGCAGAGCTAATGAGACATGCTGTGTGTAAGTGGCACATTTTGAGTGGTCTGGATTATCAGTTAAAAGTACTTAAACACATAAATAACTGCTCTATTGTGAGTCTTGTCATGAACATGTTAGGGATCTGTTGACGTGTTTGGGGTCGAATGTGTTCTTTTATATCGAGTTATTCTGACTTTGTTTCATGAGGCTTGGTCGTAATTCCTCTGTGTATGATCTCATTTCATATAGGACGCATTCATTCTCTGTGCCACGAAACCCTTATTTCCATTTTTGTATCTCTATTATGCAGTGAGCCACGCGCAGTAAATAGACTGCCCGGGTAAGACCGTCACACTAGCATTTGTTAAATGTGTGAATGGTCAGGTCAGTCAGACTTCTTCAATACCACACAGAGACCCAATCTGATTTAGTATTTAGGAGACTCTCACTCTCACCCCCAGTGGTTAAGATGGGTATGGGAGCTGAACACAGCAATCAAAGCAGAATTGGCCATGAATTGGGACTGCAGACACAAATGCACTCAGCACACTCACACATTCTTCTTGAAATCATCATCCTCATGACGGATAGTTGTTTGAATGCCTAAAACAAGCCATGATAGCCAAATTCAACATGACTCCAACAATTAAATGTTCCCCTTGTTTTCTTTTGCAGAAGAGTTCAATTAAATCTCCGCTCGACCATCATTGAGGACAATAATAAATATCTGCATTTAAAATTCTGAATCTGTGCACATGAAAAAATCTTTACTCCAGTCTCTCTTTAGCCCCATCAGTATTGCATAGGAATGAATCAGACTCATTCTGCTTAAGTGGCGTGTCTTCATGGGGGCACCTGCAGACTCATCTATGTGCTCATTTTAATTCAGAACAGGATTAATCTCTCAAAGATGAACTGACAACCATATTTAGCTGCAGTGTGTACGTGGCCTTACTCGCTTTATAATTTCTTCTCCAAGTGAATTTGTTGAAATAGATCAATACTTTGGCAACGTCACTACCTAGGTCACAGAGTAAAGTGGTGAGAAAAAGACCAGCGTGAACACTAAACACAACCTGTAGACCAACAGTCCTGTAAAAGTTAGCGGTCACCTTTAAATGTCTGGTGAAGCTAAATCTGGGCCTTTCTGTCGGATCACACACCCACTGACAGGATGGAGGGAAAAGAGATCCAGCAATCTTCAGTAATTTCTCAAAGTAACACACTTTGTCATTCCACTGGAAGTTTTGGACTCAATCTTGTTGTACTTGAAAAACTGACCTGAACCCCACCTGATACCTGACAGTTTGCAGACCTCTAGTCTTTGTGGTTAAGAACAAACAGAGCATCAGATCTGTAGCGTACAGAGTCTGAATTCACTTCAGACAGACAGAAGAACAGATTGATGATCTGTCAGCTGAGCTAGTTTCATCTTCATCATGATGTATTTTGATCTTGTATGCAGCACAGGTACACAGAGCATCAGCACTGTATCATGTCACAGTCAACTGCAGGTAATCTCATTATCTTGTGTGATGACATTAATGAATACTCACAGAGCTTTTCTGCACTTCATCACAGTAGAGCCCTGCACGGGCCTCAAATCTTGGCCCTAGCCCGGCCCGAGATGCTCAGGCCCTAGCCCGACCATTGTCCGACAGCTTATCATAATTCTCAGCCCGAGTCCGATTGGAACCCGTTTTTTTTTTTTTTTCCCATTACACAACCTATACTACTGTTGCAGCCATTAAAATTGTTCAGTTTTGTTTTTAATGGCAAATTAGTTATATTTATTTTCATTTCTTTACTAAGTTAATTTAGAAAACAAATTGAGTATTTTTTGTTTGTTAAATTAAAGTTTTGTTTTTAAAGTAACGACCAAGCGACCAGCTGCCGACAGTGAGTTGATCACGTTTGATCAATTTAGCCTCTCAAATCAATACTTGACTTGCAAACAACAATAAAATCCATAGATATAAAACACTTCAAGTATATCACACAATGTTAGTTTAAATGTTTATTATCACCACCACTGTTAAAAGGCATTTTGACAAGCTGAGGCAGGCTGCTCTGCTGCTCGCAACGGTGTGTGGAAAAACGAAAGAATGGGTTATACAATATAAACAAATAAAATAAATATGCAGGTTATCTTACATAAAAAAAAAAAAAAAAAATCAAGGCTTCACCACAGAACATGGTCATTCTTATTTCCAATAGTTAGACTAATGAAAATGAAGTCCAATCAAACGAAAAACAAGACTTAACAGGTCCGTAGCCAGCCTATTGAAAGGGGGGGTTCTTTTTTTTCAAAAAGTGGACCTTTTTGCAGTTTTTCTCCTCCTTTTGTATTTAATTATGAGGTTCAAATACTTCATTTTGGTGACCTTTTATGCACTAATTTGTGCTGGATTATCTTGCCTGCTGGTTAACGAGCACGCTTTTTGATGCACCTAAAATATTTACTGCATTGTTGTCAAATGCTTCCTCATGTAACACCTTTGTCAGTCCATACACAGTTCATAAGTTTAAAGACCACACTAACAACAGAATAGATTTAATGAACTTTACTGAAATATTAATAATTCTTCTCATCATCATTTCTTGACTCTCTGTCAATGCCTCTTTGCTTGTTGCTGTATTTGTCTTGACACTTATGGATTTAGTACAACTGGTCAGTTCCAATCTTCTTGGGTGCAATTTGGAGAATATGTTCACAGCTTCATCCAGGTTGACTGCCATGTCATAGTCAGTGTGTATGGATGAGGGCCAGGGATAACAAGCGGTCCTCTCCCATGCTGCTACGCATGAATGTGTTCAGTCTCCGGTGAGTGCTGGCCGACCGTTCACATTCACATGAGGTGACTGGCAGAGTACAAGCTATTTTGAGCTAATTACGCTACGTTTATATGGCTATTATATTGTAGACTATTGAGTGTATAAAATATAGAAAACCTTTTAATTAAAAAAAAAAAATCTATATCTAATATATATATATATATATATGTATATGTGTGTCCTCTCCATTCTGATGTTTTTTTTTCAACATCAGAATGTCCTGAAACATTGTAGTTCACACCTTGAGAAGGTGTCCTCTCCACCTGAGGTGAAATTGGTCTGTGGAAGCTAGGACTTTTATTTTTATGATTTTCTGAATGTATGGACAAAAAGGTAATATATGAGTTTTGGGGGGGGCTCTTATTTTGGAATTCAATATATCATGCAGTGACAGGTTGTGAGGTGTGCTAAAATCTTTCTTTCTTTCTTTCTTTCTGACAGACAGACAGAATAAATGAATGCATGTGAAATTGCCTTCGCGGGAATTTAACCTGTTTTAGTACTGACGGTCATACCGCAATAACCAGTGTATATGCGCACCACGAAATATAGGTGCGGCTAGTTTGACCGCTCATTTCGAAGTGGCGGCTGGCTTGCAGTTCTGAACTGCACGCGTGGCACACACACACATGTCCAGCTACAATATTAAATTATATTAATTTGAAACAGCAATCCAGAATATTTGTCACAAGCATTGATTAAAACAATGATGACAATAATCACATGAAAAAAAAAAAACGACTTAAATTCTGGACCTTTGGCAGTGAGGGGGGGGGGTTCGTTCGAACCACCCAAACCCCCCCTGCCTACGGGCTTGCTTAACATGGCTACAGACAGAAGAACATTCTCTTACGGAGCATCTTGGAGAAAAAGCACAGCATCCACAGTGGGAGATTTCTATCCAGTCCTCCTTTCTTCTACAACTATTCCAGCGGAGCTGAAGGCACGCTCGCTGCTACTGCTGCTGGCGGGGACACTAAACACAGTGCGAGCCAGTCTTGACAGTCACGGTAGCATGGTCTCGTGTTGTTTCCACCAGCGCAGCACATCTCTTCCATCACCTTCCATGTTGGGATTGAGGCGCAGGTAATGTTGTACTTCATAGTTTTCCCACTCTTCCTCGAATTCGGCCAGCGCTCTCTTCTTTGCTGCATGGCCCGCAGCAACAGGTGCAGGCAGAGCAGTTTTAAGTTCGCCATTGGCGATTTTTCGCTTTATGTTCTCCATTGCACGTGAGGTGAATCGTGGGTCTGTGGGAAACCTGTGTGAATATGTGTGTGCGTGAGCAGACTGTGTCAGTGTGACAGGTTATAAAATGTCTTTCCATGTTTGTTTTACCATGAACTTCTCAGTTTCATTTAATAAATTGAGGATCATAAAACAGGCCCGATGCCCGGCCCGCGTGTGAACTATGATGTGAAAATTGGCCCGAAGCCCGGCCCTATGGGCCTAAATAAATCGGGGCCCGTCGGGCTCGGGCTGAAATGCAGGGCTCTACATCACAGCTGGTATCAATCATCTTATGCCCTCATCTGATGTGTTGTATTTCTTCAGATCAAACTCATCCATCACCTCCTCTGACATCTGAACCATGTAGGCGATCGCTGAACATTGAGCAGAAGAGAGTTTCTCCTTTGAGTGTTTGTCTGATTTCACAAACTCCTGAATCTCTCTGGACAGAGTCTGATCGTTCATCTCCAGCAGACACAGGAACAGATTGATGGATCTGTCAGCTGAGAGAGGTTCACAATCATCATCATCATCATCATCACTGAACAGATTGATGGATCTGTCAGCTGAGAGACATTCATCACGCTTGATTTTGTGTTTAATGTACTGTGTGATTTCTCTGATGCTCTCTGAACTGTTCTCTGTGTGTGTCAGTAGATCCTGTAAGAGTCTCTGATTGGACTCCAGTGAGATGCCCAGCAGGAATCGCAGGAAAAGATCCAGCTGTCCATTTGCACTCTGAAGGGCTTTATTAACTGCTGCTGTTAGTAGATCATACAGAGAGTTTCCTCTAATGTTTGATTCATATCCATAATCCAGAAACATCTGCAGTGATTCACTGTTCTTCTTCTGTAAATGTGAGTAAAACACAAAGAAAGCAGCCAGAAACTCCTGAAAGCTCAGATGAATGAAGCTGTAGACTTTCCTCTGATGAATCACAGATTCCTCCTTAAAGATCTCAGTGCAGATCCCAGAATACACTGAGGCGTCAGTGACGTCTATGCCGCTCTCTTTCAGGTCCTCCTCATAGAACATGACATTGCCCTTCATCAGCTGTTTGAAAGCCAGTTCAGCAAGTTTCACAATCACTTTGTTGGACTGCAGGAGTTTCTCTTCATACTTCTGATTCCTCACATTGATCTGCATGAGCAGGAAGTGGATGTACATTTCAGTCAGAGTTTGAGGGATTTCTGCACTGTTGTCTTGTTTCAGGATGTTTTGAAGCACAGTGGATGAGATCCAGCAGAAGACTGGTATGTGACACATGATGTGGAGGCTTCTTGCTCTTCTAATGTGGGAGATGATTCTGCTGGCTTGATGCTCATCACTGATTCTCTTCCTGAAATATTCCTCCTTCTGAGGGTCATTGAATCCCTGAATCTCTGTCACACGCTTGATGTATTTGGAGGGGATCTGATTGGCTGCTGCTGGTCTGGAGGTGATCCAGATGAGAGCAGAGGGAAGCAGATCTCCTTTGATGAGGTCTGACATCAACACACCCACTGATGAAGTCTCATTCACATCAGGATCTTTCTCATTGTCTGAAAACTCCAGTTTAATTCTGCTTTCATCCAGACCGTCAAAGATGAACACAAGTTTACACTCATCATAAATCTTTGAGTCCAGATCGTGAAGTTCAGGATGAAAGTCCAGCAGAAGTTTGTGAAGACTGTACTGCTCATCTTTAATCAAGTTCAGCTCTCGAAATGGAAGCACAAACATGAAATCTACATCCTGATTGGCCTTTCCCTCGGCCCAGTCCACAATGAACTTCTGCACAGAGACTGTTTTTCCAATTCCAGCGATGCCTTTAGTAAGAACAGTCTTTATTTCTTCTTTCCTCCTTTTCACCTGCTTATTTCCTGGTTCAGGGAAGGATTCAAAGATGTCATTGCAGGAGATTGGAGTGTCTTGATGGTGTTGAGTTCTGGGTGTTTTCTCCATGTGTAAAACCTCATGTTCTTCATTCACCCCTTCACTCTCTCCCTCTATGATGTAGAGCTGTGTGTAAATCCTGTTCAGGAGCGTTTGATTCTCCTGTAGTTTGATTCCCTCAAATAAGCTCTCATACTTGTTCTTCATGCTGGTTTTGTGTTTGTGTTTGACTGTCTGAAGAACATCATCTACTGGTGGATGAGAATCCTGCTGCAGGTCTCCAGTCACATCATCTCTATTCACACGGCAGAAAACAAGGAGAAAAGAAACTGATGAAAGAAGAACATCAAATATCTTCAAACACAAAGATGAAGATTTCTCATTTAAATCCACAGAAGTGTAATTGACTCATTTCAGACACAACATGTCTGTAGCTGTTGTCATGGTCATCTCACAGAAAGAAAAACAGCAGGTCTGAAATGTGCACAAATATTTGCCAAATTTGCTTCATTTCTGTAAGGAATAATTGATGATGGACCGTTTATTTATTGAAAATAACAAACATCAAACGTTTCTCGCACTTTTATGATTTTTTCTGGTCTGATTTCATCACTGTATTATAAAAAGACTGAGATGATCTTGTGTGTTTTTAGATCAGGTCGAGTTTAAAGGACTGTTGTGTTTTACTCCTGCATTTCAAACGCTTTCTTAAAGTATGGATTGATTCATTAATAATACTGTATTTTTCTGTACATATGACTATGTTTACATTTCAGTCTGATGCTGTGAATCCAGCATGTGCTTCATAATCTTAAGATATTGTTTATTGAATCACATTAGTATAGACACTTTCTATTCATACTATATTTTAACATTTGTCATTTATTGCTACAATCATCACACACCTCTATTACAACTGGACAGTTTGGGTGTTATGAATGTAAAGGAATAGTTCACACAGAAATGACCTCATTATTTACTCACTCTTGTGTCACTCCAAACCTGTTTGACTTTCTTTCTTCTGCAGAACACAAAGATATTTTGAAGAATATTTCGGCTGTTTTTGTCTGTACAATGCCAGTGAATGGGGTCCAACACGTTCAAGCTCCAAAAACAACATAAAAGCAGCATAAATGTAATCCATTAGACTCTAGTGGTTTAATCCATGTCTTCTGAAGCGATAAGATCAGTTTGGGTGAGACACTCAATTTAAGGTCTTATTCATTCAAATCTTCAGCTTATCTTTACTATGTGCATTCATGAGTGAAGCTTGTTCACACGTCCTCATGCTCGACACATGCACTGTATGTGATCATGTGATCTCACTGCTTTCTGTCGGTTAGCATCCAGGAAAAGCACACATAAGCACCATACAGAAAAATAAACCAATTAACATCTAAATCTAATTTGGAGTGTACAAACAGCATTGTACAGCACATTGTTTTACACTTGTTGTTGTTTTTAAATGTGCTCTAGAAATAAATTGACCTTGACCTTCTGGTTGTATTAAAACCATGTTAGTTCTTGCATGAACATGAAATCACGATCGCATCAAGCGTGAGGATGTGTGAACAAGCTTCTCTCGTGAACACACATAGGACAGCTAAACTTTTACTGAATAAGGACTTAAATAACCAAATATTGGTCTCTCTCTCACCCAAAACTGATCTTATCGCTTCAGAAGACATGGATTAAACCACCTGGATTACCTTTCTGATGTCTTTATGTCCTTTGAGCGTGAAAGTTTGGTCCCCATTGATTTGTATTGTATGGATATATTCACATCTCCATCAAAATATCTTTATTTGTGTTCTGCAGAAGAAAGTCATGCGAGTTTGAGATGGCATGAGGGGGAGTAAATCATGAGAGAATGATCATTTTTGGGGAGAACTATTCCTTTAACACAATCCTTCATGAATTTCAAGTGTTATTGCTTTTGACTCGTGTTATGTAATAAAACTGACACATGTAATGATACCTGACCTCACTGGTGTACGGTCATGATGTGTGTGCATTACACAGTGATTGTAAACAAATGTACTTATCACATGTATGTATGCATGACAGTGACATATAATCAGTATTGATCCATTTGATAACATTTCTTTTAACTGTTGCGTTATTTTTTTTTACACTGGATTCTTTCTAATCGCCCCTCAGACTGTGATGGACACGTTCATACTGTCAGTCAACATGAGAGTCCTCACCTCACATCAGCACAAGGAGCTCCTGAACTGAAGTTAAGTGGATTACCCATTGACCGGTCACTCTTCATGGACACACAGCTGGATTCAGGAGATTCTCCATGAATGACACTAAAACACAACAACAAATAAACACTGTTTTAAAACTACAAACTCTCACAAACACTCTTTTCCTCTCATCAGTTTCTCAGCTTTGCTTTTTTCAATATTTCTCTCTCTTCTCCAAAAGAGATCAACTCTTCTGTTTCAGTCACAGGTCACTTGGAGAAATTGATTACTGAGAATATTTGTATTTAGGACAAGAGAAAGCAGCACACTGGAGATTACTGTGCACACAGTCCTAACATGAGACTTCTGAAATACACCAGCTGAACATTGATGATTCTCACACACCTTGTACATTTATGGAAGACAATAAAAACAATAATGACACAAATATAATCATGTATTCATTTTAAAAGGCAGATTGTCATGGTTACACACAGTAAATGTTTGGTAATGTTTAATGGACAGTCCTAGTTCAACATTCAGGACTTTCACTTATTCTTATTTAAAGAAGATTGTGGCAGGACGGAGGGCGGCACCTAATCAGGCTAATTAAGCCCTTGAGAGGGATAAAGGCCGACGAGATGGCAGTGCGACACAGAGAGTGATTTAAGGGCAGCTCTCAACACCTGTGTGTGTTTGTGTATTTTTGGTTCAGTTTATTATTAAACTATTATTTATATTGTCAAGCCGGTTCTCGCTGCCTCCTTTCCATTAATACCTTTACACTGGTGCCGAAAACCCGGGAAGGAGGAGGGATGTGCCATAGTAGAGCCGACTGTGAGGGGAGAAAGGGCTCTTAGTCGACCGCCTGGAGCGGTCAGGGCCATCCACCAGGGGCCGGAGGACTGCCTTTTGATTCACACACAGAAGCAGGTGTGGCTGAAGACCAAGCTACGTATCGGAGAACTGAAGTGTAAGTGTTTTTTTTTTCTTCTTTCCTCTCTCTCGCTGCCGCTCTGCGCTGGACTTTCCCTCTCTTTTAAGTGTTTTTTGGGGGTTACAGTGAGTACCCTGTGTTTTGAATTATTATCGTTGTTTGCCTCCCCCTGTCCCCTCCCAGATTCAGGAAGGTGGGGATGACCTGCTGGCAGCCAGAGTTTCATCTTCTACATTCAACTGACTGTACAAGTTTTCCAGTTCTGTCTGTGATGAATCAAACCGTCTCACTGTCATCTTACTGTAGATCTCACTTTACCCTAAAGCTGTTTTCACATGTTTCTACTTGAGATAATCCAGTCTGGAGTGTTTTTATACTGTAGTGTTGTGCAGCATATCAGAAATATCTATCAGTGTATTTTATTAAACCATTGAAATCCTCTGACCTCTTGACCTTCCTTGTGTCTGTCTGTCCACTGAGATCCTTTGTGGAGTCCATGACATCATCTGAACAGTCCACTGAACACCTGTCAACAAATGGGACATCATCTATATTCAGGCCAATCAAATCAGTAACATTTCAGTTAGGGGGACCATAATCTGGTTTTCCAAAAAAAGAGGACACCTTATTTTTTGCCGGGTGGGGGGGTAAATAGGGTTTCCAACATTCTTTTGAATGTCCATGTACTAAAATAAAATATTTGATGCCATGAGTGTACCTTCATTTACTGGAATGGCCATGGAAAATTAAGCATTGTGATAATAATTTTACCTGGTCGCAAATAGTAGTGTGAGCGCAACAAGCTGACTCACTAGCTTAGGACTTCAAAGTTCTTTTGTACTCAACACAAAACGTCAGTAAATAAAAGCCTTGAATCCAAAGTTCTTCGTTTGACTGTTTAATTATGAATTTCAAAACATAAAATATAAAAACTTAGGATCTTTACTTTTCTTACTAATTAACTGTAGTTCCGTGTAGGTCAAAAGACTGTGTTGCTCCAAAGTCCAGTGGCTTCTGACTGTTTCGCAGGATTCTATTTCTTTCATACTGAATCTAACAACCAATCAAATTACATTATACTAGATCACTGGTAAACTATTTACATTCAAATTTCTACGTTCCATATGAAACACAGGTTTTCTCAGGTTTTACAAAATAAACTCAAAATATTATTACTTCCATAGAAATGGCTTCAACATAACCCGGTCCCTAATTGACTAGGCTTTAACATATCAATTATCAACTTAAACTGAAGCCATTTACACTCGTACATCTAACACTTTCTCAATTCATTTTAGCAAGAATCTTCTTCTCTTAACGGGGAAGTATTTAAAGTAAACATTAACTGGAAAGCATTAACAACTAAATACTTTCACAAGACTATTCAAACTGGTAATTTCTATTTTATTCAATATTCAATCTTCTCTGGTAAGTATTTCTTTTTTTCCAGGTTCTTTTTGCACATTAACATTTGCTGTTCAACTATAAACCTGCACTTCTCCGGATCATTCTCATTCTGCTGTATGTTCTGCTCAAACTCTTTTCTTTTCTCGCTCAGGTGCTGCAACGTCCTTCTTAAGTGCAAAATCCAGGCTGCCGCCTTTTTCAGCTTATGCCAACTGGAGTAATACTCAACAAGCTGGTTCAATGGATCTGTGCACTCGTTTGAGTTCGTGCATGACACTGCAGTGGATGTCTTCACCTCAACATCATCTTCAGTCAGGTAAGTACACTGTTCAGCTTGTTCCGGCCATTCAACTTCTTTTCACAGGAAACTAGGCCCCTGAAACCAGCTTTTACTTTCCATGAAGCTCTGAATCTTCAAACCTCTTGAAGCCTGATCTGCTGGGTTTTGTGCGGTATTGACATACAGTGAGGAAAATAAGTATTTGAACACCCAGCTATTTTGCAAGTTCTCCCACTTAGAAATCATGGAGGGGTCTGAAATTGTCATCGTAGGTGCATGTCCACTGTGAGAGACATAATCTAAAAAAAAAAATACAGAAATCACAATATATGATTTTTTAACTATTTATTTGTATGATACAGCTGCAAATAAGTATTTGAACACCTGTCTATAAGCTAGAATTCTGACCCTCAAAGACCTGTTAGTCTGCCTTTAAAATGTCCACCTCCACTCCATTTATTATCCTAAATTAGATGCACCCGTTTGAGGTCGTTAGCTGCATAAAGACACCTGTCCACCCCATCCAATCAGTAAGAATCCAACTACTAACATGGCCAAGACCAAAGAGCTGTCCAAAGACACTAGAGACAAAATTGTACACCTCCACAAGGCTGGAAAGGGCTACGGGGAAATTGCCAAGCAGCTTGGTGAAAAAAGGTCCACTGTTGGAGCAATCATTAGAAAATGGAAGAAGCTAAACATGACTGTCAATCTCCCTCGGACTGGGGCTCCATGCAAGATCTCACCTCGTGGGGTCTCAATGATCCTAAGAAAGGTGAGAAATCAGCCCTGAACTACACGGAAGGAGCTGGTCAATGACCTGAAAAGAGCTGGGACCACCGTTTCCAAGGTTACTGTTGGTAATACACTAAGACGTCATGGTTTGAAATCATGCATGGCACGGAAGGTTCCCCTGCTTAAACCAGCACATGTCAAGGCCCGTCTTAAGTTTGCCAATGACCATTTGGATGTTCCAGAGGAGTCATGAGAGAAAGTCATGTGGTCAGATGAGACCAAAATATAACTTTTTGGAGGAAGAAGAATACCATCCCAAGAACACCATCCCTACTGTGAAGCATGGGGGTGGTAGCATCATGATTTGGGGGTGTTTTTCTGCACATGGGACAGGGCGACTGCACTGCATTAAGGAGAGGATGAACGGGGCCATGTATTGCGAGATTTTGGGGAACAACCTCCTTCCCTCAGTTAGAGCATTGAAGATGGGTCGAGGCTGGGTCTTCCAACATGACAATGACCTGAAGCACACAGCCAGGATAACCAAGGAGTGGCTCTGTAAGAAGCATATCAAGGTTCTGGCGTGGCCTAGCCAGTCTCCAGACCTATACCCAATAGAGAATCTTTGGAGGGAGCTCAAACTCAGTGTTTCTCAGCAACAGCCCAGAAACCTGACTGATCTAGAGAAGATCTGTGTGGAGGAGTGGGCCAAAATCCCTCCTGCAGTGTGTGCAAACGTTTGACCTCTGTAATTGCAAACAAAGGCTACTGTACCAAATATTAACATTGATTTTTTCAGGTGTTCAAATACTTATTTGCAGCTGTATCATACAAATAAATAGTTAAAAAATCATACATTGTGATTTCTGGATTTTTTTTTTTATATTATGTCTCTCACAGTGGACATGCACCTACGATGACAATTTCAGACCCCTCCATGATTTCTAAGTGGGAGAACTTGCAAAATAGCAGGGTGTTCAAATACTTATTTTCCTCACTGTACTTCCACTGAGAAGATGTAGTCGCTTCTCTAATGAAAGAGACACAGTTTGCCACAAAGGTCTTGAAACGTAGGGCATCGTTTTCAATGTACTTTAGTACTGTTGTACTATCCGTCCAGAAAACTGACTCCAACAGGGGAACTTCAAGTTCTTCTTTCAACATCCGATCGATCTTGACTGCAACCGTCGCTGCTGTCAACTCCATTCTCGGGATCGTGATCTGTTAAAGTGGAGCGACTCTGGACTTTCCCATCAAGAATGCTACATGTTTCTCACCCCGGTAATTTGTCAGCAAGAGATATGACACAACGCCATATCCATCTTGACTAGCGTCTGAGAAATTGTGGATTTGAGCAGCATTTGTTGGACCAAATGCAAGGGGTTTGAAACATCTGTTCAGACTGAGTTCTGAAAGCTTGTCTAAGTCTGTCAGCCACTTCATCCATGTCCGGCATGACTTTTCGTGGATCTCTTCGTCCCAACCTTTCTTCTCTTGGCAGAGATCTCTTAAAATGAGCTTGACAGGTAGTAGGAGTGGTGCCAAAAAACCCATTGGGTCATACACTGAGCTGACTACAGATAATATGCCTCGTCTTGTGCATGGCTTGTCCGGCAGATTTATTTTGAACTTGAAGCTGTCAGAACTTGTGCACCACTGTATGCCTAATGCCAGTTCCAATGGTAACTCATCATGCTCCAAATCGAGATCTTTGACTTCAGCCGCTCGTTCGTGATCAGGAATGGAACCCAGCAGGGTTCTGCTGTTGCTGACCCACGTGGTCAAATGGAAACCACCACTGGCACGCAACGTCATCAGCTCCCTCACAAGAGCAACGGCTTTGTCTTCTGTGGCTACCGACTTCAAACAGTCGTCCACATAGAAGTTCTTGAGGACTGTCTGTGTGGCTTCTGGGGTACTCTTTGATGCTGCATCCTCTGCTGCTCTTCTCAATGCATATGACGCACAACTAGGGGATGATGTAGCACCGAACAGATGCACACACATTCTGTACTCTACTGCTTCCACATTCAGATTACCGCCTGGCCACCAGAGAAAGCGTAGCATATCTGTGTCCGTGTCTGGAATCCACACCTGGTAAAACATGGACTCGATATCTGCCATCATGGCGACAGGCTCCTGTCTGAATCTCAGCAACACTCCGATGATGGTGTTAGTTAAGTCAGGCCCTTGCAACAACTGGTCATTTAGGGACACACGTTGGTAAGTTGCCCCACAGTCAAAAACGACTCTGAGTTTCCTCTTTTTTGGATGGTACACCCCATTGTGTGGAATGAACCATAATCTTCCATCACTGCGAGTCAACTGTTCTTCTGGAACCCTTACTGCGTAGCCTTTTTCCAGTATGTTGTCCATAAAAGCCTTGTACTCATGAAAGAAGTCTGTATTCCTACTGAACTTCCTCTTCAAAGAGTTAAGCCTCTGTTCTGCAATACCACGATTGCATGGCATCTTCACCTTGTCATCCTTCAAAGGCAACTTGATGCGGAAGTGACCATCCACGAGCTGGGCTGATGCTGTCACCGTATGCATGAACTGCTTGTCATGTTGAGACTGTTCTCGGCTGTCGTCACATCTTCTTTCTGGAAAATCTGCATTGTAGTGCTTCATCAGCATGTCATCAAGGCTTATCACAGAAATACGGTTGACAAGGAAACTTTGTCTTTTGCCATCATCTGATTCTTTCTCTTGGCATCTGCTAATTGGCCCATTGATGACCCAACCAAGAGCTGTCTTCACAGCGTATGGTCCGTCGTTCTGGCTATTAATGATCTCCCTTGGCTCCATGGCTTTATACGCGTTGACACCGATGAGCAGACCAACTTCTGCTTCAAGTTTTGGGAGATGGACTCGACTCAGGTAAGACCACTTCTCCAAATCTTTCTTCTGTGGGATGTTGGCCTTTTTTGCAGGTATATCTGGCTGAGTATACACATTGGGCAGCTGAATGTAATCTTGCTCCTCTATGCCACACACCTCCAGATCGTTAAGTTCATAGCTAATCACTTTCCGTTCTTGCGCTATAGTGCGAAGCAGGAATTCTGTCTTTCTGCCTCGCATATTCAACTTCTTCGCCAAGTCTTCAGTGCAGAAAG
Source organism: Xyrauchen texanus (assembly GCF_025860055.1). Taxonomy (NCBI): domain Eukaryota; kingdom Metazoa; phylum Chordata; class Actinopteri; order Cypriniformes; family Catostomidae; genus Xyrauchen; species Xyrauchen texanus. Next base: position 45,910,661 of record NC_068287.1, read on the forward strand.
TCGCTGTACTTCCTTGATCCAGGAAAGCATAGGTATTAATTATGTTTGTGTCTTTCTTGTTTTTTATCTGCACAGGTACGATGGGAAGAATACACTCACTGTTCCCGGCCCCAGTATGGTCACCTCTTCTGCACCCTGCAGACACAAGGGCACTTGTGACTTCACTTGTGCTTTGTGAGCTGTCATTCGCACTGTTGTTCTTTGATGAAGCATCTTCCTTAACAACGTGCAAGATAGCTAGGTGCTTGAATGAGCAATCTGGACAAGAGGCCCTTTTTTTACAGTCCTTGGACATATGACCTGCCGTCAGACACCCAAAACAAAGGCCGTTCGTTTTCAAGAACTGAATTCTTTCAGAGGCTGTTTCGAATCTTGTTGCATGCATTCAGTGCATGGTTCTTCTGGCATGGTTCTTCAGTAAAGACAGGGACTTTGAAAGACACTTGCTGACTTGACTGCAAAAGGTTTTTTCTCAGGTTGACTTTTATTAACATTATTTTCGATAGCAGACATATTCACAGCAAAGCTGCTTCTTTTAGACTCACTTTTTCTAATGCTTGTTTGCTTTTTTGAGTTGTTCTGATTACTTGAAATAGAGTCCAAGATATCTCCAAACAGCGGGTCATTGGCAACCTTTGCTTGTTTGTACACAAATTCCACTAAATCAGGAAACCTGGCTCTTTTCCTTGTTTTTTCTTGAATGTCATAAGCATAACTTCTCCATCTTTCTTTCAGTTTGAATGGAAGTTTGGATAAAATGGACTTCATGTTGGTAGGATTGTTCATTTCATCCATGTAGTCGACATCATTTACTGTGTTACAACATCCAACTAAAAACAAAGCAAAAGCATTCAATCCTTTTCTGTCTTCTGGCCTTATCTGAGGCCATTCCATAGCCTTCTTGATATAAGCTGTAGCGATGGTCATTTCATCTCCATAGTGACGATCAAGTAGTTCTCTGGCTTCTTTGTAAGCTCTGTCGGGTCTCATGTGCTCACAGCTCCTTATGAGATCAAGTGGCTCCCCGCTCGTGAACTGTTCGAGGTAGTACAGCCGGTCTTGATGACTGTCTGTTTTACTGTCGATAGCATGCTCGAATGCCCTTATAAAAGATCTGTAAGTCAGAGGATCTCCTGTAAACATGGATATGTCTCTTTGAGGCAGTTGAGACAAACTCTGTTGTTTAACGAGCATCTCGGTGACTTCGTTTTGACGCTGTAGCACTTCGTGCAGGCTATGCGGCGTGCTGCTTACAGCATCAAACCTTGACGATGACTTTCTTCTAACTGAAACACCAACTTGAGTGTCTGGCTTTGGGTTGAATGTAAGGGATGGCTTACCAGCTCCACGACGCGCATAATCAACTACATTGTGTTTTTCTTGTCCACGCATCAGGGGTACAAATTTGGGTCCTGAAAGTGGCTCTAATAAATCATAGTTAGATTCATGAGCATCTTCAAATTCTTCATACACCTTTAATTTGGCATCTGAAGCAGCAAGCTCAGTTTCAAACTCCAATTGCTCTTTTCTAATTCAAGCGAATTTCTTCTTTTTCTATTGCTTCTCTCTTTTTCATTGCTGCAGCTCTTGCCAACAATGCTTCACGTTCAGCTTTAATTCTCAGCATTGCAGAATTAGTACTGGAAGTATGGCATACCATGGAGTTAGCTTTGGATACACTGTCATGTGGCCTAATATCATCTTCCTCATCTTTTAAAACATCTGCAATCCATTTGTTTGTGTCTTCTATAAACTGCTTAAATTCCGAATATTTGTTCTCATAAGCATCTTGAACCGCTTTCTTGTCATCTTCATCTATTAACTCACACAACTCTTCATTAATCCGTTCATACTGTCTTAAGCATCTTTCAAACCGTAGCAATGCTTCATATTTAATGAAATTAACATTGTTTTCATTTTCCTTCAATTTGGCTAAATCATTCTTCTGTTTGGTTTTTTGCGCCAACTTTCCCTTGCGTTCTCCTCTCAGCCTTTGTAGTTTCTCCTCTACAGCCTTTTCTGTGGGCTTTGGCGCCCTCTTTTGGTCAACACACGCAAGTGCGCTTTCATCTGCCATGTCGTGTCACTTTAAAATATTCACACAAAACTGTCACAATTCCTGGTAGGCTATTGTCCACAGCTTCTACTCTTTTTAAGTATTCACAAACACTCATAAAAGAAAAGAGTCACTGTAGTGTAGGATTTCTTTAAGTAAAGCTCTATGACTTTCAGAACGAAATATCCAGTGAACACATACTGTCACTTTTAGACGATGGTTAATGTTAACATCGTCAGGAGGCTAATAGAGTCAAGAAGAAAATATCAGACTTGTTTCTGGGAAAACTTCATTCGGCCGACGACTCACTCCTTTTCAGCCGTATTGGTCTATTGTCTTTGTTAGCAGCCGCTAGCAGATTTCCTAAGCTCGGCCCACTCGTTTCGCTAGCCGTCCTTAGCTCGCAGTACTCACGTGGCTGGCTTCTTCTTTAACGTTCTTCGTCGAGCAATCTTCTGAATTTACTCGATATTTTGACTGTCGAGAAGTCTTTTGACTTAGATGTGAGCGCAACAAGCTGACTCACTAGCTTAGGACTTCAAAGTTCTTTTGTACTCAACACAAAACGTCAGTAAATAAAAGCCTTGAATCCAAAGTTCTTCGTTTGACTGTTTAATTATGAATTTCAAAACATAAAATATAAAAACTTAGGATCTTTACTTTTCTTACTAATTAACTGTAGTTCCGTGTAGGTCAAAAGACTGTGTTGCTCCAAAGTCCAGTGGCTTCTGACTGTTTCGCAGGATTCTATTTCTTTCATACTGAATCTAACAACCAATCAAATTACATTATACTAGATCACTGGTAAACTATTTACATTCAAATTTCTACATTCCATATGCAACACAGGTTTTCTCAGGTTTTACAAAATAAACTCAAAATATTATTACTTCCATAGAAATGGCTTCAACAAGTTGAAGCCATTAATTTAATTTACCTGATGAACTTTCACCTTTTGCTGACCCTTAATGCTCAGCAGAGCTGATGTGTGCTTCTAAATCACTTGCACCTTTATTAGCAACTGACACATAAGTGCAGCTTTACATGTCATACATTCTGCTTCCCATGGATCTTCACCTGGACGGGGTTTTTTTTGTGCAAATCTTCTGCAAAACGACCCTTATCTCTTTCAATGAGAGCTGGCGACTTCCGGCAACATGAGCGAAGGCGACCATTGGCGACCGGATGTGGCTGTGTCCAGCAACAAAGTTGAGAAATGTTTAACTTTATGCAAATGAAGAGCGACATTCGGGAGCAACAGCCAATATGAGAGAGGATGTTAGAGCTCACGTGATCCTAATATTTTAATAATAATATTAATTGTAAAGAAACAGTGCTGTTTAGACTCTCCATACACACCACTAGCGACCTAACCGCTAGCCACTGGCAACATGGAGCAACAAAGTAGCTGGCAGTGTGAATGCAGCTTTAGCAACTTTATTTCTAACAAGCACCTAGCGACAAATCTAGCGAATTTTGGCAAATCTAGCGACAGTCTCCATTGACTTTGCATTGCGAGAGGCTGCCTCCTTGTCATTTATGACTTAAAACAAAAAACAAAACAATGTCTAAAAGCTGCTGTGTGACAAGGTATACAGCAAACAAGCTAAATAACCCAGAAATAATTTTTTATAAGCTGTCGACCCCAAAAAACGGTTTGTTTCAGGACATAAAAGTGGATCAATTGAGACAGAGCGCAACTAGTTCTCGAACTACCCTGAGAACTACGCCCACTGGAACACGACATGATATTGTAAAAAAAAAAAAATTCATAATTTTAACCAAAATGTTTACTGCACACATAGACATACTGAGTGTCAGGATCCCACAATTGACCCACTCTTCCTGCTGATGCTTCACGTCTTATTGCCTGTATACACTTTTGTCTCCTTAAAGGCTGGCTTTTATGGTTCGGAAGCTTATAAAAATGTATTTCTGTTTTTTTTTAGATTGTTTGCTGTATTCCTTGTAACACAGCAGCTTTTAGACATTGTTTTGTTTTTTGTTTTAAGTCATAAATGACAAGGAGGCAGCCAGGGGCGTCGCACCCGTGGGGGATGTGGGTGTTTTCACACCCACACTTTTCCCGATGAGAGGGTTCAACACCCACACTTTTTCTGCAGTTTTTGCACAAACGCCTTACTACAGCCGCTCCTCCGTTTCTCTGGCTCCCCCTCCCTCTCAAACATGACACCGGCTTTGAGTGTGACCGGCTGATGATTGGCTGTTCTGCCTTAAGTCCCGCCTCTCTTGATGTGTTAGATTTATCGGTTAGCTCGTGCTGAGGAGGCGGGAACTTATGATTATGGTTATTTGCATCTCCCTTTTCCAGGTACTTTGAATGAGTGTTTATGCTTTCGAGGTTTTTAAATAAGCTTGACATGTGTTTGGGAAGATGTTCTGTTTATGTTTTGTTGACATGTCGAATGTTTTCGGTATTATATTTCGTTTTTAGACTAATGCTAATTGGGATATTGTTCAGCAGTTAGCTAAATTCGGTTATGTATGTGGCATGCAATCTATATAGTAGTCTAACTGTGATGAAGAAGGAAGAGAATTGACGAAGAGGAGGGACAAATTGCCATTGTTAAGCAGTGTATTTATGGGTTTATTGCCAGTGTATTTGATTTTGAAATTTTGAGCATTGTTTGTTGATTAGCTGAATACTTTTGTGGATACACCTGTTGTGTTTGATTGTACCTGTCGAGGAGAAAAAAAAAGTGAGAAATGATGACATTGTTTGCATACCTGTTGAAGAACTATGAAAGAAAAGTGTATATTATTTTAATGTTTAAAAACAGTAAATTGTTACATTATTTATACCACCAGAGAAAAAGCTTTGTGTGGGCGTTTTTTCCCCCTTTTCAAGGCGCAAGTAAGCAAAATTTAGCAGTCACAGTCAGAGTCAGACCCATGTCACTATCAAACTTACCAGTCTTTTTGTCAGTAAGATGCAGAAAAGTAAGAGGCAGGAGAAGATTGACACCTTTTTCAAGAGAAATCTTGTAAGTGAAGTTGAAAGCTGAAAGTTGAAAAATTTTGATATTAAACAACAGTAGCCTATTACCATTAGATATTGTTTGCATTTATTTCATCATATTACTTTTCAATATTCACTGAGGTTTGCTAGTGCCACAGCTGTAACTGTTTGACCATATTCCTTTACCACTGCACCCTTGTTTAGGATAATGGTGACTTAAACATTCCGGTTTTCTCCTTCAGTGATTCTGCTTGTTACCATCAGGTGTCTTCAATAATGCTCAATCATCACTCAATTATTCACTTAATTATCTCATTAACTTTAACACTGCTTCAGTGTTCATTTAACACTCTGCTCAGAGTTTAATTGGGTCGCTTAAAATGACTTAATTCCATGATGTTGAAGTTACATGACCAAATTATGTTTGTTTAACGTAACCCAGTTATGTGGGACCTGTTGACATAAAAAAGTTAATTAAAGCCAACATATCATTTTTTTGAGTGGGTCATATGTTCATTGGTCAGTTTTGGTTGTTGTTGGTTGCATATATATAACACAAACAACATATATTAAGAACAAATATATATATATTTGTTCTTAATATATGTTGTTTGTGTAATATATGTTGTTTGTATATCTGGAGTATATCTGAAAATAATTTCCCCCTGGGATTATTAAAGTATTTCTGATTCTTTAGCAAGTCTCACTGTTGTGTATTTTCACAACAGAGTTCTTTCTGTGCGTTCCGAGTGTGTTTTTATACTTTTCTAGTATCACTCATTTAAATGGGATGCTTTTAATATCTTGTATGTTATACTTTTTGTACCCTTCTGTCATTGTATTCATCGTTTTTGCTGTTAATAAACAAACCACATCCATCCCCCGCACTTTTGAAAAGCTTGCTACGCCCCTGGAGGCAGCTTCTCGCAATGCTAAGTCATTGAAGACGGTTGGATTGTTTTCCCCCCCCGGTGGGCGTAGTCTTCAAATTATGACGCGTTGCGCTCTGTCTCTATACAGAAACTGCTGTTTTATTTTAGATCACGGTCACATATTAACCCTCCTCCTGTACATATTAACCCTTTCCGGAAGAGAAGGGGGAATTTCGCGCGAACGCGAGATTAAAGATAACGTCACCCACACAGTTGACTAATCACCACGGACCCAACTCCTTGTTTTTCAACATGAATTAAAAATACATAATAATAATAAATGTCGTCAAATTTGAAGGTCGCACCTGTGCGAGTAGTTGAAAAAAATACTGTCTCAAATAATAGTCGCAAACATTTGGTTGCAGTCGAGTCCTGTAGTAACTTTTGAACACTATTATCTCCCTTGAGTTTCGGTTTGTTTTGCAGCAGTTCAGTACTCACCTGTCAAGAGCTGTTGATGTTCACTTCCTGTTTACTGACTAGAATATCACCTACAAAATACTTCATCAATTGATTTATTGTTTCAGACAATTCAGTGGAGCACAAACTGTCGAACTCTTTCTATTTTTCTCTCGTCGTGTAATTTCCTGCTCGTGTCATAAAATGGCTGCTGATTTAATAGTTTCACATTCACAAGAGGAGGAGGAGTCTGAAAACAGACAAACAACATTTAAAGCTGCAGCAGAGGTCTGTAACATGAAGGTCTCTGAATGAACTCAGGGTTTCAGGTTGACAAATTCAATCCAATCAGGTTTAATTGTATCATGATGCAGCTCATCAACTTTCTCTCGCTGTGTCTCGTTTGGAAGGATGTGTCCTCCGGAGGTCGCGTTTATCGGCCGCATACGTCATCAAGGCTTGTTGTCATGAGGTCGTTACCATCAAAGAGAAGGGATGGGAGTTCACATAAGACATCTAGCGAGTGAACAAAAGGGTTTTGTACTAAGTGAAGGACATTTGTTTAGTTCATTAAGTGAACTACAGTTCAGATTCCCTCTTCAATAATTAATAATACATAGAGCAGTGGCGGTTCTACATTGAATTGCATCCTGGACGAGACCCCCTCCAAAAAAAAAACCACACACACACACACAAAATTATCCACAAACAGTCATATTTTATTTTAACAACATTTCGCTTAAAGATAAATTTATATTTCTAAATTGCACAAATCCTTCCTAACATCCGACATTGTGCAGAATTGTGTTCATTGTCTTTTGGCAAACTATGACAGTTATCAGAACTTAAATATACACTATATACATAAATGTGCCAAACATATATACAATCAGATATATAAAAAATGTAACAAGTGCAGAGAGCAACAATAATATAACACATTAAGAATAATATACAAAATAAAATATAGAATAGAATATATATATTATATATTACACACAAATGTGAAAACACACTAAAGAGAATCTAATTATTACACTATTGCACTAAGAACAGAAAACACAAACTAAAACTAAAACCTGACTTTTCTGGCTTTGCTTGATGTAAAATCATCAATGATGTCATCGTATGACATCTGCTCCCCTATTGAGTGATTGATACTGATGACGGCAAGGCCAGTGAGCCGTTCCTGGGACATGGTTGATCTCAGGTATGACTTGATCAACTTTAGTTTTGAAAAGCTCCTCTCTGCTTGAGCCACAGTGACTGGCAGAGTAAGTGCAATCCTGATAGCAGTCCAAAAATTGGGGTAGATTTCCGATAGATCCTTATCATGCATAAAAGTGATAAGCTCAAGGAGGCTCATGGTCTTTGATGGCAGTTCAGGGAAGTTCTTAATTTCCTAAAAAAAAGAATAAAGAAAAATATTCATGACACAGTTATAATGGCTTCATGACAGCCAATGTCAAAACCAACATGGCAGTTTAATGTAATGTTATCTCATAAAGCTAAGTAGTTTCTTAAGTTTAATAATTAATCAGCTATGACATGTTTTTTATGACATATTTATGACAGGTTATGATGTCTTGGTAATGTCAAGTTGTCAACAAAGGCATCTCAAACAAATAATGTCATATTTGCATTAAAAATGTCATAATTGAGCGAGTGACACTTAATAACAGTTGTCATAAACATGCATAAAAACCTCCTTCATATTCATGGCATGTGTCATGTAGCAAATAAGTAGTAAATAAATAGCAAATGTCGTCTCTTTGAAACTACCTACAGATTTAAAAAAAAAATTCTGTTGGCTAATTACAGGGACTAACGTAACCCAACTGATGGAAATAAATAATAACTGAACTTGTAACAGTTTGGTTGCAAAGCACAATATTATGGTGAAATTAGATCTCGTGTTTGTTGACTTAAAACCGAATTATTGTTGTATAAGCATAGCAAGCATCATAGCAAATAGGCTAACAAATGTAAGAGTTACCAACAATTAACATTAGTCCTTCATTCATGACAACATGGATACCGTAATTATATCACAGAGAGAACATAGTTGCATACCTTTATCTTTTGCTCGTTTCTCCTCTTCTTCTTTTTTTTCCTAAATTGTGCACCTGATGGCTTTGACCTTTTCCTATCCATCCGTTTATTTGGCACTCGACAATCAACAGATTTCCCATCCCCCGCCCCCCAACACACTGCGGTCAAGCCAGCCGCCAAAAAAAGAAGTGTGTGCGCCTATTACTATGAATACGGTAATTTCAGTTACAGCACTAGTGGTGGGAAGTTCGGATCATTTTACTGACTCGGATCTTTGAGTCTCGTTCAGCAAAATGAACGAATCTTTTTTCGAGTCATTTCGTTCATTTCATTCATTTCAGCAGAATATAATTAAATGTCATGTTAAATAGCCCAAAACATCAAGTAGTCTACTTACGAAAATGTTGATTCAATTTGAAATAAATAAATAAAAATAAACTATAGGGTAATGCAGCCAAAGCCAATTTATAAGAAACCGAAATGTTAATTTATTAATTGGGTCTTAAGTTTAAGCTATTGCAGTTAGTTCACCTCACCTCCTTTTTCTCCGCCTCTTGTGTCATCGGGTTCGAACTTCAAAACGTTAAAAATACTTAGTTGTCGATGTCGACTCGTCAGTGTCTGTGTGTGGGCCGTGTGGTGTGACACAGCAGCCAATGCACTCACTGACTGCATGCACATGCAGCATACCGGTCCGGATCCGGAAAGATAAATGATTAGTTCAAGTCTCGACTCTCGAGTCTTCGGGTTTGGGTTCGGCCGGGTCCGAGTCTTTCGTTCTTCCTGTCAGTCCCATAGAGACTATGCTGTCAGTACCGGAAAGAGAAATGATTAGTTCGTCTCTTCGGTTCGAGTCGTTCGTTCTTCAAGTCAGACTCACAAACCCATAGCACAGCACTATGCAGAGACAGAAATGATTAGTTCATCTTTCGAGTCTGAGTCCTTCGTTCTTTTGTCACGTGACAGCCCTATTAAATACTTAACCTAGTTCATAATTCACATCATTCTTACAAACATGTTGTAGTTAGTTTTTTATTTGATTTTTACTTTTACAGTTACATGTTACGTTTCTGGTCTCAAATTGTATCTTTTTTCATATGTATTTGTGAATTTCTGTCATGAAGATTCTTTTCTATAACATTGAATGTAGTAATGTAGAATGTAGTATTCATGCATTTTTCCATTCACTATGTTTTTAGTCCATAAAAAATCACCTAAAAAGTCTACGAGTTGTTTTGTGAAAAGTCACATTATATAACTTAAATATGCAGTTATTTAATAAACCTATGAAACCTACACCTTTGTAACATAGCTTATTACAACACTGTACACACTATATTGACTGATGTTTATTGTTTGTTTATTTTTTGCCAACAATGCTTTAAAAAAATTGGATAACTATCCAAAAGGAATTAAATAAAAATAAATAAAAAATAAATAAGAATGAAAAGGACACTATAAAGCCACAGAGCATAACCATATAACTTAAATCACAATATGCAAAATGCATAGTGCTATGGGTTTGTGAGTCTGACTTGAAGAACGAACGACTCGAAACCGAAGAGACGAACTAATCATTTCTCTTTCCGGTACTGACAGCAGCATAGTCTCTATGGGACTGACAGGAAGAACGAAAGACTCGAACCCGGCCGAACCCGAAGACTCGCGAAAGATGAACTAATCATTTATGACTTCATGTACCTTATGCGATGTTGCGCGCATGCGCGGTCAACACAAAATGAACGAATCACTCTCTGAGACAACTCGGTAGTCCCGAGTCATATTAAAGATTCGTTCAAAATGAACGAATCGTTCATGAACGACACATCACTATACAGCACAGAAAGAACGCGCTTTCAGAGCACTTGAGTTGCCCAGATCGATCTGTCCGTCTGTCTATCTATCTTTTTTCTTTCTTTCTATGTCTTTTTTATCTATCTATCTATCTATCGATCTATCTATCTATCTATCTTTTTCTTTCTGTCTTTTTTATCTATCTATCTATCTATCTATCTATCTATCTATCTATCTATCTATCTATCTTTTTCTTTCTTTCTTTTTCTTTCTTTCTTTCTATCTATCTTTTTTCTTTCTTTATATCTATCTATCTATCTATTGTGTCTATCTTTTCTTTCTTTCTTTCTTTCTTTTTCTTTCTTTCTTTCTATCTATATTTTTTCTTTTATTTCTATCTATCTTTTTCTTTATTTCTTTCTATCTATCTATGTATCTTTTTTCTATCTTTTTCTTTATTTCTATCTATCTTTTTTCTTTATTTAGTGAGTATATTTCACTCATCCAGTTGTGTGTGTGTGTGTGTGTGTGTGTGTGTGTCTCTGATGTTCAGTTTCACACAGACTCACTGAGGAATCAGCATAAACTCTAAATCCAGCATAGAGGGGTCGAGTGAATGTGCTGTTGAGTGTGTGTAAGTGTGTGAGTGTGTGTGTGTCAGAGACGCTGTAGAAGGACAGAGTGCGGGCCGGACAGTCCAAATACACTCCTACTCTGTTACAGCAGTGTGAAGGGTGATCTATGTAAGTGCCGTTTTTATTGTGACAGGCAGTGAATCTGTCATTAAAGCACCACAGACACCAGGAGTTTATATTGCATCCAAACGCACAGTCATGACTCTTTCCTTTCCTGCTGATTTCTTTATATGACACTGATATATCAGCATCAACTCCACTCCATTGAGTCTCCCAGTAACAGCGTCCAGTCAGAATCTCTCTACACAGAACCTGATGATGCCAGTAAAATCTCTCTGGATGATCAGGATATGACTGACGATCTCTCACACGCGTCACCTTCCTGTTCCCCTCAGACAGAATGAGTTCAGGGTGTGCTGTGTTTGAATCCAGTGTGAGATCACAGACATCTGAACACAAGAAGAGAAAAAACACTTTTAACACAACAATCACTAAACCAGTGTGTGTGTGTGTGTGTGTGTGTGTGTGTGTGTGTGTTTGAATCCAGTGTGAGATCACAGACATCTGAACACAAGAAGAGAAAAAACACTTTTAACACAACAATCACTAAGTGTGTTTGTGTATATGTGTGTGTGTGAGTGTGTGTGTGTGTGTGTATGCGTGTGTGTGTGAGTGAGTGTGTGCTTGTGATGTGTGCGTGTGATGCGTGTTTGTGTGATATGTGTGTGTGTGAGTGAGACTGTGTGTGTGTGTGAGATTGTGTGTGTGTGTTGGTGAGATTGTGTGTGTGTGTGTGTGTGTTGGTGAGCGTGTGATATGTGTGTGTTAGGGGCGTGTGTGCGAGTGAGAGTGCGTGTGTGAGTGTGTGTGTGTGTGTGTGTGAGTGTGTGTGTGTGTAGACCTACATTTGTGTAGTCCTGCTGTAATCCTGAACTCTCCTCCATGATCCACACTATAAATACACAAACACACACAAATGATGACATCACATTCAGTTCACCTGAAACACAATTCACACATCTGTGATGAAATGCATTGTGGGATATAAAGTGTGAGACTCAGAATCTTAATGGATTGTTTATTAGTTAATTTATTTAATTTTATGTTTATTATGTGCAAAATTAGTCTACATGTTATTTGATGTTGCAATGAAGGAAAAAAAAGAGAAACTAAAACTTTGATGTGAACTGAAGGTTTAAGTGTATGTAACTGTTAGAATGTCTGTGATTGGTTAAGAAGGAGGGGGAGAAGAGAAAAAGAAGAGAGGAGGAGAGATGGCGGACGGTAGAGAGGAGCTGTGAGTAAAAGTTTAGACGAGAGCTAACGCTAATCTTTAAGCTACTGCAAAGGACACTTTTAATAGATTAGTGTGTGTATTGTTTAAGCAACGAGAGATAGCAATTTCTCTCATAAGCGGTAACAAGCATATCGAGAGGCTGTGAGAGAGATCACATATTGTGTTATAGACCATAAATTTGCTTCGTGAATAAAGAAGTGAAGGGAGTTGACTGATTCTTGCCAAAGAGGCGTAGGAAGACCCAGATAGCGCCTGAGATCCAGGAATATCTCAGTGGTTCCTCTGGCCACGGTGGAATGATCGTGGTATCAGTGTTCCATGGACCGATCGCTCGCGAAATGTTTTTGGATGTGGAGAAAAACTCAGATTGCTAACAGTGAGGTATCCATCTTGTTCAAAACACGTGCACCATCAAAGTAACAGGCCTGCAACGTTTATTTTATTTTAAAGACTTTGGGGTTAAGTTTGATCATATCACATGATTGTTGACATTTTGAAGGGGAAAACATATTGTTATAATTTATGTTTATGAGTCACATTTAAAGGATGTTTCACCTGTGATGTGATATTTGAAGGTAAGGACTGAGTGTTTATGTTACTACGAGTCTGAAGTGAAATGAGAATAGGTGTTGTGAACACGGTAAACACTTAATGTGTTACATTTGATAATTTAAGGGTTATTTTATAATTGTAAAAAGGGTATTGTTTATTTTATTGATTTCATTTATTTCAATTAATTACAAAGACTCGTTATATTTTATATATCACATTTTATTGTGTTTTATTATTGAGGGGAAAAGGTATTTTTAACTATAGTAAAAATATGAATGTACATATTTAACTGAGAAGAGACACAGTTGTTAATCTAGTTAAGAGTTTTATTTGGGATAAATACATAGAGAGAATAAGAACTCAGGGCCCTTTCCATCTAAATTAGGGAGAGGAGCGCTACAAATGTAATTGCTGTGTAATCTTCCATGGATCTTAAAACTAATTAAAATAAAATAGTTTGAATATTGATTTGTTTGCTTGATCAATGTCTACACTGGACGACTCTGTGAATCTTTAATCTACTGGCGGTAGGAGAGCAAGTTGGATTTAACAACATTAATCTAGATTGAACAAGGCAGAGGTGGTTTTTCTCAAGGAGGAAAGTCTGGTTAACCGTTTGATTAGCGAGGGAATCACAGTAAGTGGAAATTTTGTTACTGTTTCACTGCTTGTTAATCCATCTACTAGAATATTTCCAATGTACCCCCTTTCATTCATAATGATGAGATTGAACGGGGCCTGGCCAGATATGGAAAGTTGGCAAGGGAGATAAAAATTATACCATTAAGATGCAAAAGTGAAGCTTTGAAACATGTCATGTCGTTCAGGAGGCAACTGTTTATGTTTTTGAATGGCACAGAGCTGGATGTATCGTTTAGAGTGCAGCATGAAGGAAAAGCGTATATGGTTTACACGAATACTGGCAGCATGAGATGTTTTGAATGTGATGATATCGGGCATAAGAGGACGGCGTGCCACATAAGGATCAGGTTAGAGAGGAGGTTGCTGGGCCTAGCTCCGCTGCTGTGACGGTGGAGTCTGATAAAAATGAGTCCTTTTCAGAGGAATCACAAGCTCAGGTCACTGAGCAAAGAAACAATGTTGAATTGATTGGAAGTGTCACTGATGATCAAAGTAAAGATCAAACGTTGAAGCCTAGTGAAGATGAAGATGGATCACAAGTAAATGATAATGGAGTAATGATTGATGATGATAGAAGGAATAGTGTTGAAATGGTTCTTGTTGAAAATGTTGTAATGTCAGAAAGTGTAGAAATGATTGCTGGAACTGAGATTAGAGGTGATGATACATTATCTGATATCTCTGATTTTGGATTACAAATTATGGATGATGGATATACACTGCAAGAGATAAATGATTTCTTAGATGTACATTTTGGGAAAGCTGTTGAAGTGAAAGATTTTTTTCCAGACACAGGAAAATTAATGGTGTCAGTGTTGATGTTACAGAAGACAGTTAGCTATGAGGCATTAAGTAGGCAAAAAAAGGTTCAAACTGAAGAAGATCGTTACAAAACTAAGAAAAGAGAAGGCACTTCACAAAAGCAATGGCTAAATCACATAGGGTGTCTGTTTTCCTTTGCTTTATTCTGCTTCTGTCCTCACTATTTCACTGTTTTTTAATGGAGGTTTTAAGGGTTGGATCCTTAAATATAAATAGGGGAAGGGACAGGAGTAAGTTAGCAATGGTATCAGAGTTGATTAGAATTAAAAACATTAATATATCTTTTATGCAAGAAACACAAACTGATATTGATAATGAAATTGAATTGTGTATGAGGTGGAAAGGAAAATCTATTCTAAGCCATGGGACAAACAATAGTGCTGGTATAGCCATTTTATTTTCAAAAATAGTGATATAAATATAGTAGCTTCAGAAGAGATTGTAAAAGGCAGAATATTATTAACTCAGAGTTTGTGCGTACCAGTTTTGTACTTGTAAATATTTATGCACCGATGGAGGTCCTGAGCGAATAGAAGTTTTTAAAAAGTTGGAAAAAGCAATTCAGAAATTTTATAAAAATAATGTATGTTTTATTATTGGAGGTGATTGGAACTGTACCATTGATTTTACGATTGATAGAAAAGGGGAGGAGCCACATAATGAATCATGTACAGTGTTGTCAAAAATGTTAACTGAATTTGATATGATAGACATATGGAGAAGTAGAAATATACGAGTAAAACAATACACGTGGCTTAAAATCTCTGATAGTAGGATAAGTGGGGCAAGGTTAGATAGATTTTATTTGGATAAGATATGGAATAGTAGAGTGATGAATGTTTTTATTTCACCCAGTGGTGTTTAAGACCATCATCTGATTGTTTTTGAATAAAGAAATGTTCAAAACCAAATTACTATTGGCATCTTAATCTTAAATTATTGCAAGATGCCTCATTTTGTGAAATATTTAAAGGGGTCATATAATGGTACATGCACTTTTTCAAGTTGATTGTACTGAAATGTGTGTTGGCTGTGCCTGTACACAACCATCCTATTATGATAAAAATCCATCCAGTGTTTTTGTTTTAATCTCTGCCTCAAATCGAGCCGTTCGACCGTGTGACGTCACACGGTCGGACGCCCCTCCCAGGATTGTTGATTGACAGCAGTGTTTCAACACAGACCCGCCCTCGCTCGTGAGCGAGCTGTCAATCATAGTCCGTCATCATTGTTGATACACTGGAGCAGAATGGCGCCTAAGCGATTGTGGTGTTCTGTTCTTCGGTGTAATAACGAACACAGCAGTCATTTTGATGTTCCTAAATCTGAACCGCTGAAGACGCAGTGGCTGAGTTTTGTTTATGATGGGAATATTCCCCACGAGCAACGTCAATGCGTTCATGTTTGCGCGAATCATTTTTCACCAGACTGCTTTATAAACGAGGGTCATAAAGCTGGTTTTGCTAAGAAGCTGCTGCTGAAAAAAGATTTGGTACCAACTATTTATATTCCCTCTGCACCTCCAGAAGAAGTAAGTGTAACGTTTTATTAACCTTTATATTAATCTTTGCAAATCGCTTGCACGCTTCACAATGAATGTGGCTAATGTTTACACTCAGGGTACATTACGGCATGTTTTCCATAACGTTACGACGTTCTCAATATAATTCATAATCCCACGTTTATAATGAACAACGCGTTATGGTTATTGTGTTATTAAAAACTGTGTACGCAGGTGTTACAGTTAACATGGTAACACTAAGTTACACCTGGTTTACTTGTATGTTACTGATTAAGAAGTAATGTCAAAAAAACAGTTATAACTGCATGAAGATGAATGGTAACACAATACTGGCAAAATACTGTTTACATCTTGCAAATGCAAATTCTCCAAATATACCCTCAACTGTTGTCAAGACCAAAGCTCATTATCATTTAAAGTCATATGCACTGAAACGGCGTGCTGAAAACAGAGCTGTTTTTGAGCAGGTAAAATTAGTGTTTTAAGTTTTCATTTAGACCCTAAAGATTCATATTAACTTGTACAAAAATGGCATTATATGACCCCTTTAAGGTTTTTTGGAATAGTTGGAAATTAATGAATTGACATTTGAAAATCTATGTCAATGGAGGGATGTGGGTAAAGCAAATATTAAAATGTTTTGTCAAAACTACAATTCAGATAATACATCAATGGTGCAAGCAACAGTGAAAAATCTTCAAAGAGACATTGAAATGCCGGAGAGTGCACTTTTTAATAACAATGGAACTGAACAAAGAACTTTTACAAAAAAAGTGGAATGAACTTAGTTTCTTTGTACAAGAGCAAGTAAAGGGAGCATTAATAAGGGCAAGGGTTTGCTCTATTAAGGATATGGATGCTCCTACTACTTTCTTTTTCAACCTTGAAAGAAAAAGTGTCCAGCAAAAGCAAATGTACCACCTTCGTCATAAGGACGGGACTCTTACATCAGATCCTGCAGAAATAAAGAAGCTGGCAGCAGATTTTTATAGAGACTTATATGATGCTGAGTGTTGTGATTCTGGGAATGGTTCTGATTTACTAAATTAATTACCCAAATTAGGGAATGAGCAAAAAATATCTTTGGACAAACCAATTACATTGCTGGAGCTCACAGAGGCAATGCAACAAATGTGTACCGGTCGATCCCCAGGGATTGATGGACTACCTTCAGAGTTTTATAAACATTTTTGGGATTTTCTTGGTCAAGACGTATATGAAGTACTTTTACAAAGAATTGAAAACAAGTCACTTCCTACAAGTTGTCGACGTGCAGTACTATCCTTAATACCAAAGAAAGGGGATCTTGGACTTCTGAAAAATTGGAGAGCAGTATCTTTGTTGTGTCTGGACTACAAAATATTCTCAAAATGTCTAGCAAACAGACTCAAGTGTTACTTGGAATCAGTCATTCAGAAGGACCAGACATTCCTAATCCGTCGATCATGGACAGTCTTTTTTTAGTGAGGGATATAATTGATTTTAATCATCTTAATATTTCTAACTTTGGCATTTTATTATTAGATCAAGAGAAATCTTTTGATCGAGTTGATCATGGTTATCTTTTTAAAGTCTTATAAAAATGTCACCAAAACCAAAACCTTTTGTATCATATGTTCAATTATTGTATTCTAATGCCTTTGTAATAGTAAAAGCTGGTGGTGGTTTAAGTGCACCAATACCATTATTAACTCTTTCCCCGCCAGCGTTTTTAAAAAAGTTGCCAGCCACCGCCAGGGTTTTTGACGATTTTCAGCTAAACTTTAATGGCCCGCAGAATATTTTCTTCCATGAATATATGAAGATGCTATATATCAAAATAAAGATCTGAGCCGATTTTATTTTATCTTCATTTGTTCTTTTTTATTGCCACTTGAACAGAGGTAGGTTTTGTCAAAAACAACATTTCGGACAAAAAGCTGAGAAAAAGGCATTTTTATGTCATATTTTGAGCTACATTCTCACTACTCCACTTCACGTTTGAGACGATCGCAGTCTGTTTCTTTGATCAAAGAGTTGCGTACTCTTTCAAAACATGCTGCGGGGTCTTCCTTACCAGTATAACACCTAAAACACTGATACCCGGAAAATTCTGTGTTTGGCGGGGAAGCGTTTTTTCATAAAACCCGGAAAATTCCGTGTTTGGCGGGGAAAGAGTTAAGAGGTATTAGACAAGGCTAATATTTCTGGGCAATTGACTTTTTTTGGAGTGGAGAGCACTGGATTCATGCAGCAGTACTTTATCTTCCTGTTCAGGAAGGAGGACAGGGCTTGGTGGATGTAAAGAGCCGCATTCGCGCTTTCAGAATACAAGCGGCACAGAGACTACTATACCATAAAGAACTGGCTTGGACTCAGACTGCAAAAGGGATTTTACAGAAGGCTGGTGGTCTTGGATTGGACAGACATCTATTTTTAATAAGGCTGGGAGAGCTGAGTCTGTCTGAACTTACACCTTTTTACCAGTCAATGCTACATTCTTGGAGGACTGTTTTTAAAACTGAAAGAGAGTTGGATGAACCAGGACACTGGGTTACAGGCTGTTGTCCTCAGTAAGTGTACGTACATGATTACTGAGAAATGGAGTTGTTAAGTTGGGGCACCTGCTGAATAAAAATGGGTGGAAATATGCGAAGGCCATTGGAGAAGTGACGGGCTTGAGGTCTTCACGTCTCACATCTAAGCTTGTAGAAGACATTTTAAACGTGTTGCCAAGCAGTTTCAGGGAGTACATTGGGAGGATACATTTGATGGATATTCAAAGTGGACTGGAATTTCCAAGGATTAAAGTTACCTCTGTCATTAATGAAGAATGAGAAAGTGGAGTAGCAGATTCTATATTATCTTTAGAAACCCCTCAGTTGGAGTTTTTTGAGAACACATCAAAGAAAGCGATATATTACACTACAGTGAAAGTTCTGTATAAAGACTCACTTACAAGACAAAAACTTTCAAAGTGGCCAGAAATGTTGGAGCCAGACTTCCTTGTGAGGGACAGGTGGAGAGCCCTGAATAAACAAGGAAAAATAAGGGACTACAACGTTTTAGTACAGATGCTGAATTGATGTTTAGGAATATGATTGCTGTGAATTTGCTTATTATGCTCTTATCAACGATGAGACGAGGTTTTCTGAAATTTGGGGAGTCAATGGAATTTTATGTACAATTGATGATGGTCTGTTGTTTTTACTTTTTTAAAAGGAATAATATTTATTTTTGAGTTTGTTTTCTTTTGTTAATAAGAGGTTGATGATGATTTGTGTATTTTATACTTTTAGTTCTTTTTAAGATTGCATTACTAAATTATTTTGATAACTTGTGATGTATGATTGTTAATTGTAACAATAACATTTTTGTTAAACCTCGCTCTCTCTCTCTCTCTCGCTATGTCTGTCTCTCTCTCTCTGTCTCTGTGTCTCTCTCTCTTTCCCTCACTCTGCATCACAAGTGTCATCCACACACATTACTGAACCTAATAATGACACACAGGACTGTTATTTAGTTTTCCTTGAACTGAATGTGTTAACACTAACTACAAAACAAATATGTGATTAATTGTGATTAAATATTTGAATCGACTGACAGTCTTACAACACATGAGGGGTGTGAGGGGTCCAGGAACTGAGTTTGACACCACTGCAAAACATACACACAACATCCCACCAACAATAAATCAAGGGCTTTCACACTGCGCTTAACCCTGGGTTATTGTCTTTTTAAACCTGCTTTTAACCTTGAGTAAAACAAAATTTTACACTTGTAATTCTGAAAGGTGATTAGCACCTCTTTTAATCCTGGGTTATGAAACCTGCACCAGAGAAGTGTTAGCGGCACTTTTGAAAGTGCACCAGTATGTTTTTAACTAGCTCTTTTTCGGCCAAATAGTACCAGTGGTTTTGGACTTTATACTGTCACCTGTCATCATGGATACACAGTTTATTTACTGCTGCCATGTTACACAAAGATGTTTGTTTATGTTCAGTTTTATCACTTTAGTCTGTGTTTTTCTCTGTCTCATACTACACACATCAGTATAATGGACATTCTTGGATTAAATCTAAATTAATTCTCACAGGTTGTTGTTGCACTGGACTGTGAGCGGACTGTCACAACTCGTGAGCTCTCTGGAGGCTGATGAGACCGTCCTGTACTCGCTTTTGGTGCTTGACGTTGCACCATTTTTCTGTAATCATTATTGTTATTATTAGTGGTAGTAACTGGTCAACTACATGATAGTTTGTTGTGTGCTGTCAACATTGCAGCATCCATGAGGGGGCGACCCGATCAATGTCAAATTAAACTGCTTTTATTGAGGTCAGTAGCTGACTGGAGTCTTCATCTAATATGAATGTACATCATTTTAAACATATTTGTGTGCTATTGTGTTTATTTGTAAAACTGTAGAAAAATTTGCAAAATACAGTAGCAGAGTGGTGCACAACATGACCAAATCAGCAATGCAAATAAAAGCTGAAAACACAACGGAAATAAGCCACAACACAATGAAATTAATCTACAACACAAGATTATCTGAAAAGAAACATGTACAAAAATTATGTACTTAATTGTCCTGAAGGGGTCTGAGTGATGCATACCTGGTTGTTATTTTTACCAGAACTTTTAATTCACATAATGTCATCAACATTTCTCAAAGCCGTACTGTCATTGACCGGGGAACTTCTCTTGTAGTGTCTTGCGGTGGGACGCTTCGCATCGGGGTTCTGATCACCCTGCCGGGTTTTATTGTGCGATAACATCCTGCTGCCTGTAAATGATCCCTTACTGCATGCCAAACTATCAAATATAATTTTTGAATAACTATTCTACTACATTTTTAATTGTGTTGGGCCTCATGTGCTCAGATGGGAGACAAAGTTAGGCCTACACACAGTCATAAATCCTGAATGAGGCCTGTAGGAACACTCAAAGCCTGATAACAAACAAAGGGGAGTCCAAACAGACTACAGATCCCATCAAGCCTTGCTCACTTTACACCTAGGTGTGAAATTCTGAAGGATTGAACCCTCAACTCCTATTGGATGAAAAGCACGACAGAACACATCCCTCCGCCATGATGTCATCGAGAGTATAAAACCCAGAGATTCCTCCTAAGCCTTGCTTCCAGCAACAGAATTCACTGCATCTAGTTTCAGCTCTGTTGCTCCCAGGTGTTGCCTCGCTGTCCAAAGAATTAACGTACATAACTGAACTTTGGCTATACAATCTCCATCTTACTGGACGAGCAGAGATTCTCCGTGTTCCACAAAAAAGGTCCTTCTTCAACCTAGTCAACTTTGCTGATTTTGCCACCAACCCACTAAGAATCAACTGCCATACTGCCCGCTGACAGAGCGAGGAAACAGCCTCCCATCATCACCCAAGATTCAAAGAACCAAGTCATAGTCAAATGATGGACGAACACACATTCTACCCGCGTACACATGCAACTCAAGTAAGAGGTTTACGTCTGGGCAGAGATAGATTATTATAGTGTGTTATTCTTGTGTTTCAAGATTATTGCTTGTACAGTTTACAGACCACAGAGTCCGCTCTTTGCTGCAAATAATACTCACGGTAGTACTGTAACTTATTTGACCAAAAATGAGATTTGCTGTGTTGTCGTCCAACCTTGTTGGGCTGTTTGTGCATTTCCACCATCATGGGTGAGACCGGCACACAGAGTATATCCATTAAAGAACCAATGACCGCGGTGGACGGATTATGAATATATGTGGACTAAGGAAACAACGTCAATATAAAAATCAGCTGACTTTAAAATTTGAATATTAGTTAATATATATGAATATTTATATATTTATAGTATTTCATATAAAAAAGTACAATACATTTTCATGGTTCAGTCGGTATTGTTTATATTTGTAATAATTTTCAGCCCTATTTCAGTTTGAATTATATTTTTTAATTCAAGATCAATTTTAAAAACTATTGGTTGATTAATCGGTTATCGGCAGGTACTGCCCAACTTAGTTATATCTGTAAAATCCACTATTGGTCGACCTTTAGTATAAAAATCATTATATTGATGGAGAGTCCACATAATGATAGGAATACCAATGTGTGTGGTTGTGTGTGTGACAAACACATTGCCACCTAATGTAAACAAAGATGGCTGGATTGATATGATCATGTTTCCCTGATGTCATGACTGCATATAGCTGAGGTGTTGTCTTTTATCGTGGTGTTTTTGTGACAATCTCATTTAAAGAACAAGCATACTGTGTGCTTGAAAAGACTATTCAGTTGCTGTTTGAGATACTTATGATTGACAACAGAATGGTGCCTAATGTAACCAGACATGGCTCATTTTGTGTGGACTGTTCGTATACGAGTTGTAAACTTTTATAGTGGTACTTTTGTGACTATTTGGATGTCTGTGTCATAAAATAATCATACTGTGTGTTGTATTAGTAACAGTTTGTGTGATTATAAATTACAGGCACTTGGGAGGAGCAGTTTAGTGTTTGCATGAAAGCCAATTTGCATCTGACAGCACTGACTGTTGCAGAAACACAAATGTGTGCCACAATTCTGAGGGGGCCAGTCGTTAACCATCACAAAATATGCACCAGTAAGTGTGAAAGGGTTAAGTGACAGATGCTTGAAGATTACTCTTTAGAAAATGTGTAGAAATAAAATTTCTGATAACATTTCATAATTACAAAAATGTCCTCATTCTAATGAAACACTATAATATGTATTCTGTGTGTATTTGTTAGGGATTTGAATGTTTTGAAAGGAATAAATACAGGTGCTATTCAAGTGCATTCACTGGCCATTAAGTGTATTCAAGACCAAGTGGGGGATGGGTTATGTGTGTAAACAGGGTTTTACAGCTCAACATACTTCAGTTTGTCCAGTGTGCAGTTTGGATCGTTGAGTCTCTTAGAGAGCAGTATGGCTCCTGATTCTCCTGGGTGATTGTAGCTCAGATCCAGCTCTCGTAGGTGTGAGGGGTTTGAACTAAGAGCTGAAGCTACAAAACAAAAGCCAGCCTCTGTCACCATACAGCCAGATAATCTACAAACACACAGACATCAGTCAGATAATCTACAAACACACATCAACATTCAGATAATCTACAAACATACAACAGTCAAATAATCTACAAACACAAACACCAACAGTCAGATAATAGTCTTGGTTACTGATGAAACCTCTGCTCTGATGGAGGAAATGAGATGCTGTGTCGAAGTAGTGACACTAAGGGTTCGCTCTTGAGATCCTTAATCGCCTTTGCTTTATTCAGAAAAGGTCAATGAAAATTGGTGAGTGGAATTTGCATGCCGCTCTTCCCCCCGGACATACAGGTATAAAAGGAGATGGCGTACACTGCTCATTCAGACTTGTTCAGCGCATGTGTTTGTGCGTCCAGTCACCTCGCTATTTGCGGCTGGAATTAGTTGAGACAGTTGGGTCATCAGGCTGGAATGATAGGTAAAGCTGCAATTCATATGCAATAATCAGTAGGTTGAGTTCATTACTTGGCCAGTTGGAGTTGCCAATTCAAACACACCAGTATAAGAGTGCGAATGCAGTCAAGAGTGTACAGACGGTGCGCACATATTTACGGCAAAAAAAGAAATTCTAATAATTCAAAAGCCCATTTTGTGTGTACGTAACCTTTATATATCAGGCCCCTGGTACCTGTGAAGTACACAGAGACGGAACTCATATGGTGCATCTCAATCAGCTCTTGATCATAAGTCAGCAAACTGGTCATGGAGTTGGCCATTTCTAAGGTTGTCCCAGTCACAAAATTGGTCCATTGCCCTGAAACAGTCACTCCTCAAAAATCCCAGAATGCACCGTAAAAACCAGTGAGCATCACAGGTCTCTGTGTTCCCTTACCAAGTGAAACAGATATGTCAGAAATATATCACTTATATAGACAACTATTTTATCCTCTCAGTCTAATAATAATTCACTCATATATTACAATAATATTCAACCTGAATGGGTTCTAAAACACAAGTGTGTGAAGTTGTAGTTGTTGCACACTGTTTATAAACAGCACCTTCCAAGGACTTCTGAGAACAGAGCGCGAAATTGCGATGCTACTGCCCGGATTAGGCAAAACTGTCTGATTCCATTCAGTGCAAGTCATCAGAATAAGGTAAATGCCCTGGCTATTGTAATCTATTGCAGGGGTTCTCAACTGGTGGGTCGCGACCCAAAAGTGGGTCGCAGACCTGTTTTGGGTGGGTCTCGGTAAGCTGGTCAAAAAAATAAAAAATATTTAATGTGCGTCTCATGTTTGATTGGTCTTTTATTTTGAAAAAAGGTTTATTTTGACAGGCATTCGTCAGAGACGTGTGGTAGTTTACTATGGTAGCCATGGTAACCATCCTGTCTTTACGTTGTTTTGACATTCAGATTCGAGATGGCGAAGCGCAAATATGACCCAGACTATTTAAAAAATGGATTTTCGTACATTGAGGATAAAAAGGGACAGAAACCCCAGTGTGTGCTTTGTAGTGAAGTGCTTGCCAATGAGAGCATGAAACCGTCCAAACTGAAGCGCCATTTAGAAACCAAACATCCCGCATCGAAAGACAAGCCGGTGGAGTTTTTTCAAAGACGTCTCCAGGAGCTGAGGGCATCCCAAAAGTGTCTGACAGCGTCTTGCTCCAAACAAGAACAAGCTCTTCGGGCATCTTACCTAGTAGCTCACCACATTGCAAAGGCCAAGAAACCCCACACAGCAGCCGAAGAGCTCATTTTACCTGCTGTAATGGATATGGTAAGAGAGGTGCTTCCACAAATGTCCTGGTTAGGTGAAAACTTTATTTTGAGTGATTTTGACATTGATTTTATTCACTTTTGTACATGCAGTTGTCATGGTCCTCCTTAGTTTCTTATTAATTTGCTCTGAATAGAGTAAAAATATCTTGTTATGTGGCCTTATTTATTTAATTAACTTTTGTACATAATGCGGTTGTCAGGGTCCAGTTAATTATTAATATGCTCTGAAATGCACGTTGCACGGGATAATATATGCATGTATGTAGGGTTATGTTTTTAAAAAGATGATATATGAGTTATTATCAACAGATATTTTTGAAAAATAAATTTTGTTGGTTGAATTCTAAAAAAGTGGGTTGCGACTTAATGACCATGGGAAAATGTGGGTCCCAGGGTGGGACCAGTTGAGAACCCCTGATCTATTGTGCTGTAGGTGTTTTAGGTTTAGTTTTAAAACTGAATGATATCAACATTTAACATTATTATATATTTTTTTATTAATTAGAAGATTAATTCCATGTAGGGATACATGCAGTAGTCCCAACAAGCATTTTCTTATTTTAAATGAAACTGTGTTTTTTCAGTTGGTAGATCTTATTGAGTTGGCCATTTAAAAGTAGATCATCACACAAAAAGGTGTCGGCACCCCTGCTCTCCAGTATATCAACTACCTGCAGTCACACTGACTCCACTATTATATCATATTTCCTGTTATTGCAGTTTATTGTTTTTGTTTGTATGTGGTATCAGAGCAAATTCTACTGTATATCTGCAGCAAGTTTCTTCCTCATCTGAACATTTTAAGAAGATTGTCCTAAAGAGCTGATCAGAAATTGATGTTGTGATCATTATGAACTGTGATGTCAGAATATAAAGGACTTGATTTCCTTGAGGGGAACCAGACTCAGCAGAGGGAGCCCATCCACATCTATAAACCACAATATATTCATAACTTATATTCCAATGTAATAATGAACTGCCAACACAAACCTCAGTACTTCCAGTGTACAATGAGGACTCTTCAGTGCATCAGAGAGCAGCTTTACTCCTGAATCCTGCAGGTTTTTTTTTTTTTTTACACATCAGAAATTCTTTCCTAGTTGTCAGAATCATTAACTCCGTAGGGAGTCCAGTCAGTTAAGAGAATAATGACCTCTCGCTGGCAGATGCTAGCTGATGATTATTTAAATTAAGCTTATAACTGAAAATATGAGGACATATACTATTTTAATATCTGATCATTTCTACTGAAAATCACTGACCTCAGTATCTCCAGTGTACAGTGAGGACTCTTCAGTGCATCAGAGAGCAGCTTCACTCCTGAATCCTGCAGGTCATTGTTACTCAGGTCCAGCTCTCTCAGGGAGTTTGATGATTGTAGAACTGAAGACAATCTTTCACAGCACTGACCAGTGAATCTACAAGATGCCAATCTAAACAAAGAACAAAATTATCAGAAAGTAGATTTATACAACAAACTATTCCAGAGTGAATACTCTGTGTTCCCTTACCAAGTGAAACAGATATGTCAGAAATATATCACTTATATAGACAACTATTTTATCCTCTCAGTCTAATAATAATTCACTCATATATTACAATAATATTCAACCTGAATGGGTTCTAAAACACAAGTGTGTGAAGTTGTAGTTGTTGCACACTGTTTATAAACATAAATGTTTTTGTAATATGAAAAAACATAATTCTTCCTTCCTTGTGTATTTAAAATGGTCCAGAAAACATGATTTCATTATTTGTAACATAATGTTTATGTCTTGCTTTAAAGATTTTGAATCTACTTGGCTACAATGGCCATTTCAACATTTCAACAATGGTTGAAATTATGTTACTCTGATTAAAAAAAATTACTCTCATGACATTTCAGAGCAAATACATAAATATTGAAATATAAATACATAAAAAGGCAGAACATAATTAAGATATACTATACCAGGGGTGCCCAATACGTTGATCGCGATCTACCAGTCAATCGCAAAGGCAATGCTGGTAGATCGCACAAAATTTTAATGTACTTTCGTTAAATTTTTATAAAAATAAATATAATGTCTTTCCTACTTTTAGTTTCTGTCTGATTTGCACTTGTAAGAGTAAATATTGACCAGGTGAGGTTTTGTTTATTCAGTTGCCATGACAACTAGGTTTGCGCAGATGCGCTTTCCAAGGACTTCTGAGAACAGAGCGCGAAATTGCGATGCTACTGCCCGGATTAGGCAAAACTGTCTGATTCCATTCAGTGCAAGTCATCAGAATAAGGTAAATGCCCTGGCTATTGTAATCTATTGTGCTGTAGGTGTTTTGGGTTTAGTTTAGAACTGCCAACACAAACCTCAGTACTTCCAGTGTACAATGAGGACTCTTCAGTGCATCAGAGAGCAGCTTTACTCCTGAATCCTGCAGTTTTTTTACACATCAGAAATTCTTTCCTAGTTGTCAGAATCATTAACTCCGTAGGGAGTCCAGTCAGTAAAGAGAATAATGACCTCTCGCTGGCAGATGCTAGCTGATTATTATTTAAATTAAGCTTATAACTGAAAATATGAGGACATATACTATTTCAATGTCTGATCATTTCTACTGAAAATCACTGACCTCAGTATCTCCAGCATACAGTGAGGACTTTTCAGGGCATCAAAGAGCAGCTTCACTCCTGAATCCTGCAGGTCATTGTTACTCAGGTCCAGCTCTCTCAGGGAGTTTGATGATTGTAGAACTGAAGACAATCTTTCACAGCACTGACCAGTGAATCTACAAGATGCCAATCTAAACAAAGAACAAAATGATCAGAAAGTAGATTTATACAACAAACTATTCCAGAGTGAATACTCCACAGTTAGACAAGAAGTATTGTGACAGTCACTGAGCCATTTATTGTTTCAATGTCTGATTATTTCTACTGAAAATCACTGACCTCAGTATCTCCAGCATACAGTGAGGACTTTTCAGGGCATCAAAGAGCAGCTTCACTCCTGAATCCTGCAGGTCATTGTTACTCAGGTCCAGCTCTCTCAGGGAGTTTGATGATTGTAGGACTGAAGACAAACTTTCACAGCACTCATAAGTGAGATTACAGTCTGCCAGTCTTTAACAGAGAATGAAATACAGCACAATAAGGAGATTGTATATTGATCAAATATTGAACATAGATCTTCACTGATCCAGCTGTCTGTAAGGAAAAGCATATGGACAGGAGGTGCAGTGTGAAAGTTCATGTTTATTTTTTCTTTAATCAAAAATGTATTGCTTTTCAAAAGTATACAACAGTGTGTGCAGAACAAATGAAATAATTTATAGTTTGAACATCATTGCTCCCTTGTTCCCCCTTGCCACCCCTCCTTGCTTATGCATTCTGGCCTCTGACAGGTTTATGCACAATATCAAGGAAGTAATAAATCCAGTGTGACAAAGTGAGGGAATGTGGGGGTTGCCAGTGAAAAGCAAGCATTTTATGTTCAGAAAGCAACACTTGTTTCTGTTACAATGATAAACTGACAGAGAATTCATCTTTAAAACCATTTTGTGCATGAGTTCCTTCTGAATTGACTGATCCCCCCAATTTTATTTAAAGCTGAAGTATGTAATTTCTTTGCAACTACCATCAACGAATGGACTTGCAAAAATACAATTTGTTTTCAAAACAGCTTTCTGAACAATTTGAATGCATTGCTGGTATGTACACTGCCATGTTGTTTACATCACTGCATGGCATTCTGAGTTATAGTAAAGATGTTACTAAGGGTGCTTCTCATTTCTGAAAATGTACATCCTCGATTCCTTTCCTGACTTTTTCTCGTTTCATACCTCACCCTCTTAGGAAATAAGGAATGGATGCAAGGAAAGGAAACAAGGACAGAGGAATCAAAGCGAGACATTTCCTGACTAATCGTTAAGATCATTAAAAGATTAAAGGTGCAGTATGTAACAATTTTCATGTAATATTCACCTTTTTTGCCACTATGTGAATGGCTGTAACACAACTTAAAAAATTTGCCCCTCCCAGACTTCCTAGGTTACCTATCCTGCGTGCTGCTTTTGCCAGGAAAATCCAAAGGATGTGATAGTTATGTGCGCTCCCGAGAGCCTTGCCTCAGTGCTTCTCTTCCGATATTCAACAGCGACAACAAACTGCAACACTAGGTAACTATCTTAGAGATTGAATCCAGCAAATGTATGGCTCCTAGCACAACACCGACTCCTACACAAACTCAGAGTAAGCCAAAAAAACATTTATCTACTGAATCCCATCTGGCTAAGCGGGAACATTATCGTGGTCGAGCGAAAACTATAGTGAACATCGGCAGGGCATTTGATTCCTGGAGGGACCCAGAATTGGCAAAGCATGTGAAATATAGTGCCATAAGGATTGATCTCATTTTTGCTAACTTGTTCTTGGCTGCTAATGCTGACAGATTGCAAGCTACCTTGCTTCGTAACTGTCAAATAATTTCAATGATCTTCTCTTTATACTAAATGTCAGTTATACAGGATATATTTAAGCAAATATGCTGGTTTCTGATTCGTAGTACAACATATGACATACAAAACATACAATAGTGCACCAGTAACTGTCTGGTATAGTTCGGTAGTGTGTAGCTGTATGTGTAGATCAGTATGTTATGTTAACTGATAAGTAGTTTTAGTTTAGTCTCAAAAGTTTGTAGTAAAACAATCTCAACAGTAATTTTAATTATGCTACCTCATCTGTCAGTATGATGCCGGTGGATCACGTTCAGTCTCTTTGTACGTTACGTCATTGTTTTGGTCGATGCTCGCTTTCGTCCCTATGGAGTGTGTTTATGTGCTTGAGCAACATGTAGCAGCTGCAGTTCACTTAATGGCCACATGTGTCACTAACAACAAGGGTTTCTGAATATTACATTCTGCACCTTTAATGTTTTGCCATTTTGGGAAATTTGTAATTTTTTGTCCAGGAGTGTACAGCCTATGATTGACATCAGAAAACATCACAGCAGCGCTGTATCAAATTTAGACAGTTATGGCTGTAAATGTTTATTTTGTGATTGTTTGAAATAGAATAAAGAAAACTATTAGAGCAACTGATTAATTATTAAAACTGCTTTAGTCCCTCTCTGCTGGTAAACAGCAGCGTGAATCAGGAATTACTTTGAATATGTGACCAAATTTCTCCTCTTCTCAGTCATTAATTTATGGTTCTTTGTCCAGATGTCTTCAGTTTTCCACTTGAAATTAAGGCATACTTTAATAATTAAATGTATTTCCCGAAAACGGTGCAAGAGACATGACATTCATTAATATCAACAATCTCTAAACATGTTGCAGACACACCAAAATAAATAAAAGTAATAAAAAACTGTGCTTCCCCACAGCCGTCACTGGAAACAACACTTTGTTGTGTGTTTGAACCCCACATGGTGCACTTAATGTTGTACCTCTGTTGATTTTTGACACTTTGTATTGTGATAACTATAACGTTGGCCACTGCAACAGTAGATGGGCTACAAACAGCAGACGATCACGTCAGGATCCGCTTCTGTCAGCCAAGAACAGAAAGCTGAGGCTGCAGAGGACACAGGATCACCAAAACTGGACAGTTGAAACTGGAAAAGCATAGACTGGTCTGATGAATCTCCATTTCTATGGAGGTCAAAATGTGGTGCCAAAATCATGAATCCATGTACCCAACCTGCCTTGTGTCAATTTTCTGCTGGTGTAGGCCATTCGCCTCAGGGTTTGATGTGTTGAGCATTCAGAGATGCTGTTCTGCTCACTAAAATTGTACAGAGCGGTTATCTGAGTTACCGTAGCCTTTGTCAGTTCGAACCAGTCTGGCCAATCTCTAATGACCTCTGTCATCAACAAGGTGTTTACGTCTGCAAAACTGCCCCTCACTGGATGTTTTTTGTTTTTGGCCCCATTCTGAGTAAATTCTGAAGACTGTTGTCCATGAAAATCCCAAAAATTCTCAAACTAGCCCGTCTGGCACCAACAATCATGTCACGCTCCAAATCATTGAGATCACATTTTTTCCCCATTCTGATGGTTGATGTGAACATTAACTGAAGCTCCTGACCTGTATCTGCATAATTTTATGCACTACGGTCACATGATTGGCTGATTTGATAACTGCATGAATAAGTAGGTGTTTTTTCACAACTGACAGCACATTATTAAATAAACAAGTTTTTGTGTTGTTCTCGTGAGCAGCTCTGGTGGAAGACAGCGAATGGATCTTCAGATGGCACTCACATCTCCGTCTCCACGAGTAAACAAAACATCACGATTAACA
Organism: Xyrauchen texanus; assembly: GCF_025860055.1. Lineage (NCBI taxonomy): Eukaryota > Metazoa > Chordata > Actinopteri > Cypriniformes > Catostomidae > Xyrauchen > Xyrauchen texanus. The sequence continues at coordinate 45,941,393 of NC_068287.1, forward strand.
CGGGAGACACGCGTGTACAGTTCAGTATAGATCTCAAACTTCATAGAAAACACACCTGAGGTAAATTACTTCATCAGTACTCTGGTTCACAATGACTGGTTCGTAAATTTCCCTCTCCACTTCCTGTCGAGTGATGTGTCGAAGTAGACTTATTCCCTATGCTGTCTGAAGTGCCCTTCCAACTGAATATAAACGTTCCCTTCTCACTTAAGACGGCTAAATACCATGTGAAGTCCACTTCGCGGGACACTATCGGTCGACTGGAATGCACCCAACATTCTGATTTACAAATATTACAATTTCCAATTATCTTTTAAGTTGAGTTCAGTTTTCACCCATAAATTATTCCTTTATGTGGGTTTTTTCACTATTTGAAACAATATATGCATCAGCATTACACATGTTCATATGTGTCTCTGATGACCTTGTGTTTGAATTTCGAGGGGAGAGTCATCATTCATGTGTATTTCTGCATAATTAAATGCAACAAAGTAAAAGAAGAAAAAGAAAGCACTAAAACCAGGTTCTATTAATTACACTTGCATTTAATCGGAGCACAAACAAGACGTTTAGAAGAGAAATCTCAGTTATTTTATCAAGTAGACACCTGCATTACGATCTTCAGCTCCCTTAAATTCATTGTTCAGATTCAGATCGGACGCTATTTCCTTTTAAATCTGCACCCCTACAAATAGCCTGAAAAGTTTAAATGAGTGTTTTAGTGCATCGGTTGATTGACAGGTGAGTAGATCATGAAATTAATTCACAAATTCAGAATCAGGAGGCGCTAAAGTCCAACGTACCGTTTCTCTTAATTATATCTGCATTAAATCTAGAACAAACATATTTAAAGCAGAAATAAGTTCTTAAGTAAAATAGTCTACATGTATTACAAGAGCTTCAAATGTGGGTGAATGCCATCTGTGCCACTGTATGTTATCAGACACACTGAAGAAGTTTAGTGGAGTTCTGGCGTATGAACACTGCCTGTATGCGCTTTCAGTCATTTTCAATAGCAGGAGAAATTTCACCAGTATAAGTCTCATGCCAGAGTTTATAGTTCAGGTTTATAGTTATCACTGAACCGATTGATGGATCTGTCAGCTGAGAGTTCATCACGCTTGATTTTGTCTTTAATGTACTGTGTGATTTTCCTGATGCTCTCTGAACTGTTCTCGGTGTGTGTCAGTAGATCCTGTAAGAGTCTCTGATTGGACTCCAGTGAGATGCCCAGCAGGAATCGCAGGAAAAGATCCAGCTGTCCATTTGCACTCTGAAGGGCTTTATTAACTGCTGCTGTTAGTAGATCATACAGAGAGTTTCTTCTAATGTCTAATTCATATCTATAACCCAGAATCATCTGCAGTGATTCACTGTTCTTCTTCTTTAAATGTGAGTAAAACACAAAGAAAGCAGCCAGAAACTCCTGAAAGCTCAGATGAATGAAGCTGTAGACTTTCCTCTGATGAATCACAGATTCCTCCTTAAAGATCTCAGTGCAGATCCCAGAATACACTGAGGCGTCAGTGACGTCTATGCCGCTCTCTTTCAGGTCCTCCTCATAGAACATGACATTGCCCTTCATCAGCTGTTTGAAAGCCAGTTCAGCAAGTTTCACAATCACTTCTCTGGACTGCAGGAGTTTCTCTTCATACTTCTGATTCCTCACATTGATCTGCATGAGCAGGAAGTGGATGTACATTTCAGTCAGAGTTTGAGGGATTTCTGCACTGTCGTCTTGTTTCAGGATGTTTTGAAGCACAGTGGATGAGATCCAGCAGAAGACTGGTATGTGGCACATGATGTGGAGGCTTCTTGCTCTTCTAATGTGTGAGATGATTCTGCTGACTTGATGCTCATCACTGATTCTCTTCCTGAAATATTCCTCCTTCTGAGGGTCATTGAATCCCTGAATCTCTGTCACACGCTTGATGTATTTGGAGGGGATCTGATTGGCTGCTGCTGGTCTGGAGGTGATCCAGATGAGAGCAGAGGGAAGCAGATCTCCTTTGATGAGGTTTGACATCAACACACCCACTGATGAAGTCTCAGTCACATCAGGATCTTTCTCATTGTCTGAAAACTCCAGTTTAATTCTGCTTTCATCCAGACCGTCAAAGATGAACACAAGTTTACACTCATCATAAATCTTTGAGTCCAGATCGTGAAGTTCAGGATGAAAGTCCAGCAGAAGTTTGTGAAGACTGTACTGCTCATCTTTAATCAAGTTCAGCTCTCGAAATGGAAGCACAAACATGAAATCTACATCCTGATTGGTCTTTCCCTCGGCCCAGTCCACAATGAACTTCTGCACAGAGACTGTTTTCCCAATTCCAGCGATGCCTTTAGTAAGAACAGTCTTTATTTCTTCTTTCCTCCTTTTCACCTGCTTATATCCTGGTTCAGGGAAGGATTCAAAGATGTCATTGCAGTAGATTGGAGTGTCTTGATGGTGTTGAGTTCTGGGTGTTTTCTCCATGTGTAAAACCTCATGTTCTTCATTCACTCCTTCACTCTCTCCCTCTATGATGTAGAGCTGTGTGTAAATCCTGTTCAGGAGCGTTTGATTCTCATGTCGTTTGATTCCCTCAAATAAGCTCTCATACTTGTTCTTCATGCTGGTTTTGTGTTTGTCTTTGACTGTCTGAAGAACATCATCTACTGGTGGATGAGAATCCTGCTGCAGGTCTCCAGTCACATCATCTCTATTCACACGGCAGAAAACAAGGAGAAAAGAAACTGTGATGAAAGAAGAACATCAAATATCTTCATACACAGAGATGAAGATTTCTCATTTAAATCTACAGAAGTGTAATTGACTCATTTCAGACACAACATGTCTGTTGTCATGGTCATCTCACAGAAAGAAAAACAGCAGGTCTGAAATGTGCACAAATATTTGACAAAGGAATAATTGATGACGGACCGTTTATTTATTGAAAATAACAAACATCAAAAGTTTCTCGTGCTTTTATTATTTTTTCTGGTCTGATTTCATCACTGTATTATAAAAGTCTGAGATGATCTTGTGTGTTTTTAGATCAGGTCGAGTTTAAAGGACTGTTGTGTTTTACTCCTGCAAACAAACGCTTTCTTAAAGTATGGATTGATTCATTAATAATACTGTATTTTTCTCTGTACATATGACTATGTTTACATTTCAGTGTGATGTTGTGAATCCAGCATGTGCTTCATAATCTTAAGATATTGTTTATTGAGTCACATTAGTATAGACACTTTCTATTCATACTATATTTTGACATTTGTCATTTATTGCTACAATCATCACACACCTCTATTACAACTGGACAGTTTGGGTGTTATGAATGTAAAGGAATAGTTCACACAGAAATGACCTCATTATTTACTCACTCTTGTGTCACTCCAAACCTGTTTGACTTTCTTTCTTCTGCAGAACACAAAGATATTTTGAAGAATATTTGGGCTGTTTTTGTCCGTACAATGCCAGTGAATGGGGTCCAACACTTTCAAGCTCCAAAAACAATATAAAGCAGCATAAATGTAATCCATTAGACTCTAGTGGTTTAATCCATGTCTTCTGAAGCGATAAGATCAGTTTGGGTGAGACACTCAATTTAAGGTCTTATTCATTAAAATCTTCAGCTTATCTTTACTATGTGCATTCATGAGTGAAGCTTGTTCACACGTCCTCATGCTCGACACATGTACTGTATGTGATCATGTGATCTCACTGCTTTCTGTCGGTTAGCATCCAGGAAAAGCACACATATGCACCATACTGAACAATAAACCAATAAAGATCTAAATCTAATTGTGAGTGTACAAACAGCATTGTACAGCACATCGTTTACACTTCTTGTTGTTTTTAAATGTGCTCTAGAAATAAATTGACCTTGACCTTCTGGTTGTATTAAAACCATGTTAGTTCTTGCATGAACATGAAATCACGATCGCATCAAGCGTGAGGATGTGTGAACAAGCTTCTCTCGTGAACACACACAGGACACCTAAACTTTTACTGAATAAGGACTTAAATAACCAAATATTGGTCTGTTTCTCACCCAAAACTGATCTTATCACTTCAGAAGTCATGGATTAAACCAACCGGATTACCTTTATGATGTCTTTATGTCCTTTTGTTTTTGTCCATACAATGAGAGTGAAAAGCTCCAAAAACAAAATAAAAGCAGCATAAAGGTAATCCATGTGGATGGATAAGTTTGGTCCCCATTGACTTGTATTGTATGGATATATTCACATCTCCATCAAAATATCTTTATTTGTGTTGTGCAGAAGAAAGAAAGTCATGTGAGTTTGAGATGGCATGAGGGGGAGTAAATCATGAGAGAATTATCATTTTTGGGGAGAACTATTCCTTTAACACAATCCTTCAGGAATTTCAAGTGTTATTGCTTTTGACTCGTGTTATGTTATAAAACTGACACATGTAATGACACCTGACCTCACTGGTGTACGCTCATGATGTGTGTGCATTACACAGTGATTGTCAACAAATGTACATATCACATGTATATATGCATGACAGTGACATATAATCAGTATTGATCCATTTGATAACATTTCTTTTAACTGTTGTGTTATTTTTTCCACTGGATTCTTTCTAATCGCCCCTCAGACTGTGATGGACACGTTCATACTGTCAGTCAACATGAGAGTCCTCACCTCACATCAGCACAAGGAGCTCCTGAACTGAAGTTAAGTGGACGACCCATTGACGCATCACTCTTCATGGACACACAGCTGGATTCAGGAGATTCTCCATGAATGACACTAAAACACAACAACAATTAAACACTGTTTTAAAACTACAAACTCTCACAAACACTCTTTACCTCTCATCAGTTTCTCAGTTTTACTTTTTTCAGAATTTCTCGCTCTTCTCCAAAAGAGGTCAAATCTTCTTTTTCAGTCACAGGTCACTTAGAGAAATTGACTACTGAGAATATTTGTATTTAGGACAAGAGAAAGCAGCACACTGGAGATTACTGTGCGCACAGTCCTAACATGAGACTTCTGAAATACACCAGCTGAACATTGATGATTCTCACACACATTGTACATTTATGGAAGACAATAAAAACAATAATGACACAAATATATTCATGTATTCATATTAAAAGGCAGATTGTCATGGTTACACACAGTAACTGTTTGGTAATGTTTAATGCACAGTCCTAGTTCAACATTCAGGACTTTCACTTATTATTATTTAATTATTGTGGCAGGGCGGACCCTAATCACGCTAATTAAGCCCTTCAGAGGGATCAAGGCCGACTGGAGACGGCAGTGCGACAGAGAGAGAGATTTAAGGGCAGCTGTCCGACACCCGTGTGTGGTTGTGCATTTTTGATTCTGTTAATTATTAAACTATTATTTATATTGTCAAGCCGGTTCTCGCCACCTCCTTTCCATTAATCCCTTTACACTGGTGCCGAAAACCCAGGAAGGAGGAGGGATGCGCCGTAGTAGAGTCCTCACCACTATCATTCACCCCAACGGAGCAGCCACAGCCATCTGCCGGGGGACGGAGCAGCCCAGCCGCCTGAGAGCGGACGAATGCGAGGGGAGAAGGCGGTCCCGGGAGAACAGCTGCCAGGGGCGGGGGAGACTCCTTCTGTTCCCTGAGAACGCAGTGGGGTGTTCCATACGCCAGGGGTCGGAGGACTGTCTCCAATCCATCCGGGGAAGCACGGCTGTCGTCCAATAGAGGTATCAGAGAACCGGCGAGTAAGTGTTTATTTTTTCCTCTCTCTCGCTGCCGCTCCTTGTTGGCCTTTCCCTCTGTTTTAAATGGTACTGTATTGTACAACTGTATTGTTTTCGCTGTTACAGTGAATACCTTGTGTTTTGAATTACTATTGTTGTTTGCCTCCCCCTGTCCCCTCCCAGATTCAGGAAGGTGGGGATGACCTGCTGGCAGCCAGAGTTTCATCTTCTACATTAAACTGACTGTACAAGTTTTTCCAGTTCTGTATGTGACTGAATCAAACCGTCTCACTGTCATCTTACTGTAGATCTCACTTTACCCTAAAGCTGTTTTCACATGTTTCTACTTGAGATAATCCAGTCGGAGTGTTTTATACTGTAGTGTTGTGCAGCATATCAGAAATATCTATCAGTGTATTTTATTAAACCATTGAAATCCTCTGACCTCTTGACCTTCCTTGTGTCTGTCTGTCCACTGAGATCCTTTGTGGAGTCCATGACATCATCTGAACAGTCCACTGAACACCTGTCAACAAACAGGACATCATCTATATTCAGGCCAATCAAATCAGTAACATTTCAGTTAGGGTGACCATAATCTGGTTTTCCAAAAAAAAAAAAAAAACAAACAAAAAGAGGGTTTAATAGGACTTTGAGCAGGCTTTAGTTACTTTTCATTGAAAGTAGTTGGCAACACTGACAGCAGCAGCAAATAACAGCTGAGTGGCCACACGAAAGTGCAAATTTACAGAAGATTTGCTCCAAAGATTCCAGCAGAATGTGTGACATGTAAAGATGCACTTCTGTGTCAGTTGCCAGTCATCTCTGCTGAGCATTAAGGGTCAGCAAAAGGTGAAAGTTCATCAGGTAAATTAAAGAACAATTTTTTGCGACCAGGTAAAATTATTATCACAATGCTTAATTTTCCATGTCCATTTAAAATAATAGTAAATGAAGGTACACTCATGGCATCAAATATTTTATTTTAGTACATGGACATTCAAAAGAATGTTGAAAATTATTATTTATTTATATTTATTTATGTTATGCTAATAGTGTCTTTTTCCACTGTATTTAAGTTTACATTCATAGTACATGGCTCCAGACAAACTTATTTTACTAGGAGCACTGTAAATATTAACTGAACATTTTAAGGGAACAGGCAGAAAATTTAGGGGCGTACACCTTAAATCGACCTGCAACACTATTATTCACATTTTCCCCATTTTAACTGTATTTCTGATAAATGCTTTGGTAACAAATACAGAAACTACATTGTGCTGTTTTATTTTAGATCACAGTCACATATTAACTGAAGCCCCTCCTCCTGTCCTTTTCCGGAAGAGAAGGGGGAATATTCGCGCGAACGCGAGTTTAAACTCACATTTATAATCCAGGGGTCAAACTCGCGCGAGCAATGCGAGGCGAATAATTTCTTCGCGTTGTGTGTGACGCAATATTACGGACGATGAGTGTGACGCCACACGAGTGTAGATGACGTCGTATTTGACTAATCACTCATGGACCCAACTCCTCGTTTTTCAACATGAAATTAAAAATAAGTAATAATAAATGTCGTCAAATTTGAAGGACGTACATTTGCGAGTAGTTGAAAAAAATACTGTCTCAAATAATAGTCGCAAACATTTTGTTTCAGTCGAGTCCTGTAGTAACTTTTGAACACTATTATCTCTCTTGAGTTCCGGTTTGTTTAGCAGCAGTTCAGTACTCACCTGTCAAGAGCTGTTGATGTTCACTTCCTGTTTACTGACTAGAATATCACCTACAAAATACTTCATCAATTGATTTATTGTTTCAGACAATTCAGTGCAGCACAAACTGTCGAACTTTTTCTATTTTTCTCTCGTCGTGTAATTTCCTGCTCGAGTCATAAAATGGCTGCTGTTTTAATAGTTTCACTTTCACCTGTCACCTGAGGAGGAGGTGGAGTCTGAAAACAGACAAACAACATTTAAAGCTGCAGCAGAGGTCTGTAACATGAAGGTCTCTGAATGAACTCAGGGTTTCAGGTTGACAAATTCAATCCAATCAGGTTTAATTGTATCATGATGCAGCTCATCAACTTTCTCTCGCTGTGTCTCGTTTGGAAGGATGTGTCCTCCGGAGGTCGCGTTTATCGGCCGCATACGTCATCAAGGCTCGTTGTCATGAGGTCGTTACCATCAAAGAGAAGGGATGGGAGTTCACAGAAGACATCTAGCGAGTGAACAAAAGGGTTTTGTACTAGTGAAGGACATTTGTTTAGTTCATTAAGTGAACTACAGGCCAGATTCCCTCTTCAATAATCAATAATACATAGAGACTTATATCTGGATAAACACATCTGTTTTTCCAAATGGGGTCCTATGTGGGGTAAAGTTGTGATTATATAATAACTCCAATAGAGCAAAATCTCTCAGTGAAAAGATCATTTGACTGGAAGTTTTGAAATAATAAAGTCACATTTTAATAGGAAATCAATTCCACCCAATCTCCTAAATATACCTTTGGGAATGCAAAACCAAAAACAATTTTCACTAGTTATAAACCATTTAATCTTCAACATGCCATTTATACACTGAAAATCAAAGGCTTGTAATCCACCATTCTCATCATCTTGTGTAAGTTGTGCTCTCTTAATGTAATGTACACGCTTTTCCCATATAAAATGAACATTAATTTGATTAATGGTCTTAATTGCTCTATTGGAAATAGAGACCAGATGCAGGTAAATACACCTGCAAGACTCTCATGTTAGTTCAATAAATCCTTCCAAAAATAGATAAATCCCTTTGCATCCATACATCAAGTCCACCGTTGCATTCATTCCTTCTATTCCAGATATTTAGTTTCTCCTTGACAGCTTCATTCTTGGAAATGTGCATAAATATTCCACATTGGATTTGACTGGGATATTATATGCAATTTCAACGGAGCATTCATGTATTGTGATAATTTCACATTTATCAATATTATGTTTTAAACCTGAAAATGTGGAAAATAATTAATTATTTCAATTGCTTTGAGAATCTGATCAAGAGCTTTTAAAAATAAAGTTGTGTCGTCCGTCAATGGACTAATCACAATTTGATGTCCAAACACATTTAGTCTTTCAATATTTGAATGTTTTATAAGGATGACCAACATCTCTGTAGCCATAATAAATAATGAGCTGAGATGGGACAGTCTTGTTTAACCCTCTTTTGATGTCAAATCTGAGCTATATCTGTGTAGAACAACTGAATAATCTTACCAACATTTTCACCAAACCCATAAATGTGTAAACATGTAAAAATAAAAGAATGATCAATCGCTTTATAGAAATGTAAAAATAAAATAATCTTCTATTTCTTTGTTTTACTCTAGCAAGTCTAAAATCAGTCGAATATTATTATGTTTAGATCGGCCTCTAATAAATCCAGTTTGTGTCTCCCCAATAACTTTAGATAAATCAAGTCTCAAGTGATTGTTATATATATGGGTTAACAGTTTATACTCATTATCAGGGCCGGCCCAAGCCTTTATGGGGCCCTAAGCAGAATTTGATTTGGGGGCCCCTCGGTGCCGCCAATATGATTGAATATTGTCAATGCTTGATTATTCGCACACTATAAATCTAACACACCCCTTATCAATTTTATTAGTTGTAGATGTTATTGCTTACAACATATCAATGTCTGCCTGGCATGATTTTACCCTTCTACAGTTTTAAATGTAACAGTAGCACACCTATATTTACCCAATCCTGTTGATCCTCTGTTACCAGTTTTGTGTACTTCCTAGAGAACAATTTGCAGCAGAAGCTGTAGACAGTATCATTTCTTTTTGAATAAGTGAGCGGCTCCACTTACATTTTTTCCCCATTAATGAACTTTCTGTAGGTGTAGTGGAAGCTTCGGCCATCAGGTTTTTCAGGGAATGTGAAGTTTTCCTTTATAGGCAGTGGCCCTCTGCTTACCAGATCAGTCCTTTCAGAGTCAGATGACCACATCAGTGGATGCACGTGCTGGGAAGTGCTCCTCGCATGCAGAGGATGGACCTGATGAAAGATGAAAATAATAATAAAAGCTAGCTATGTTAGATGTCATATTAAAAGGTAATGCAACTGTCTGTCAAAAACAAAGGCATGGTTTATCCATATAAATATAATGATCTGGGATTGTTGAAAAATCATCATCAGCTGTAGCACTGGCACTTGGGGCAGGTGGCGTTGGTTGTGCCCCACGTCCAAAATATTTCAACAGTGCTCCTAGGGAAGTTTCATAAGAGTTCATATTTGACAGAATATTTGACAAAATATGTTATTTTCTCAACACAAATTATTATGCACAGCAGCAAGCCATAGTACACCTAAACAACAACTCTTAATCTATAACTTGCTAACTGAGGCATAATGATATTGGAATATAATAGCAAAGACCCCAAAATGGTAGACTAATGTAAATAATGTTAAGCTGTTATCAGTACAAAGTTTATGCAACAGAAGCTTATTTTTATTACAAAAATATATACACAGGAAAGTTATTTTTACACAGAAGACAAAAACTTTAATCTAAACTTGCTAAGTAATATGTTGTACTATAATATATTAAGATGTCAAGGCTATTTACTGATGTTTAATCAAACTTACCTAAAAAAGCAGATATGCTACAAAGACTATGTTAACTAACTAGCCAGCTAACGTTAGCTCGTAACAGCCTAGCTACTTAACATACCTTTATCGTGCTGTTTTTCTCTTCCTCTGTTTTCTTCTTTTTCCTTTTCTTTGCACCAGAGGATATGTCCTTTTTTGTGACATTGCTGTCTGAATGTGCTTGCATCCTGCAGCCCGTTAACATAATATTGCATTTAATATTGCGTTTTGTATAATTACCATTGTCCATTGACAGTATAATCACAAAAAAAAAAAAAAAAAAAAAGGTGCAGCCGCTTAGTTCGCTTATGCCTTGGGCCGGCTCTGCTCATTATTTAACAAAGTAACAGGTCGTAAATTGTCCAACAGTCTAGGGTCCTTCCCCGGTTTGGGAATAAGTGTGATTAATCTTGTCTCATTGAGGTACAACCGAATTATTAGATATTTCCTGAAAAGTCGCAAAAAGAAATTCCCTTAATAAACTCCAAAAATGACGATATAAATGTGACGTAAATCCATCTGGACCAGGTGATTTATCTGATGACAAACACGTGACAGAATCAAGATCTTCAATTGTTAACTCTGCATCACTTCATTTTAAATTGTTCATCTATTTGAGGGACAAATTCACCAATTTCTTCAAAAAGGGAATTCGGATGTAAAATGAATGAAGAGGACGAGTACAGGTTCTGATAAAAGATGGCGATTTCTTTTGTTATTAATTTAGCATCAGAACATTCGACACCATTAATGATTCAAGTTTTAATTGTGTTTTTTACTGACGCTTTTTCTCTAACCTACAAAAATAAGCAGATTTTCCCCTTTTCCATCATTTATCTCTTGATCTAATGTTTGCCCCTCTGACTTTTCTCATATAAATTATGACTGTGATTACAGAGATAATAATCGTGATGTGTCATTCTCTGTCAAACTTCATTTGAACATTCATTTATTTCTTTAATGAGAGATCTCTTCTAAAAGATAACATATATTTAGTTGTTTACTGTAAGAAATAGATCGTTGACGAAGTTTGTATTTAAAGAATTCCCATTTACCCTCCCAGGAACCCAAACTATAATCTCTAATAATATCTGAAACAGTTTCTTCCACCGCTTCTTTTTCCAGAAGACCAGAGTTAAACTTCTAATATCCTTTATTACAGAAAGGTTTATCTTTTTAATTGATCATCAATTCAGTTGATCAATGGTCTGTAAGGGGAGCTGCAGATATGCGAGAGGTGGACTGATAAAGCAAAAATCGATGAGAAATGAACCAAAAATCAATTCGGGACTTGCTAGAAGCATCAGGTTTAAACCCAGAATAGTTTTGAATACGGGTTTGATTCACACCAAGATCTATTAAACCTTGTGAGAGGTGAGGAATCATCTATAATTTTGTTACGGGACGTATAAAGATTGGATCCAAGTGCAAAGTGCTATTAGAAGAATTTAATATAATATAAATCTTTAAAATAACCATAAACAAAACACATAAATAATACATACATACATTGTTATTTACAATGAAGTGCCGTGTGAAAGGAACAATGGCTTTTATCTCAAGATAATAAATAAATAAATCATGATCAAATAACATTTGAATTATGTTAAGATCGCGACTAACAGGTCAGATAAAATGTTGTCCATGGCCAGTTAAGACTGAAAGTGTTCGTGTACGTTTAAAAAGCGACACAGCGCAACAAATACAACAGAATACGTGTCTCGTGAGACGTTTTAAAAAGTTTCAAATCTTTTCGCGTGACACGGTGTCATGGTAACACGGCCATAGAGCTTCCGTAGAGGAAGACGCTCATTATCTGATGATTCGAATATGGATCTAAACATCATAGTAACTTGGTCCAGAAATGTTTAAACAAAACTATTAAAAATAACTTTCTTTAAATACAAACACAACATTGCAGATCTTTGAAACCTTTGGCCAGAATTCTGCCCATGGTCTTCCACTCTTCTTCTTGCCACTTTGGTGACAGCAAAGGATCCCTCATATCTTCCCCCTCATCAGCAATATCAAAAACTGTTGTCCAGAAGGCAGAGTAGGCATCTCTGGATACACATTGGGCATCAGCCCCCATCTCATCAATGAAAGTGAAAGTCAGGGGACAGGTGATGATAATGTTTTCATCTTTAAAGTGTGCCATCATTTCCTCCAAAATATTTACTCTATGTAATTTCAGTGTTAACACAAATATTTAAAAACAAATCGACTAAAAGAGGGTCTCTCTCAAATAATAAGTGACACTCAATCAGGATTTATGAGAGGTAGATCAATACACAATAATATCCGCATTGTCCTTGATTACTTAAATATAATGAGCATATAAATGATGACGGCATTATTCTCTTTTTAGATTTGTATAAGGCCTTTGATACGGTCAAACACTCTTATATTTTCAAGGCTTTGGGGAGAAATTTAGGAACATTATAAAATGTTTTTATAATGACACTAACAGCTCAATATCTCTCTCAGGTGGCACTACCCCTCGCTTCACTATCAACAGGGGCATAAAACAAGGCTGCCCCATTTCACCCTCACTCTTCATAATCACAGCTGAAATTCTGTCAATCCTCATCAAAGATTCTGATATTGAACGCTTAAATGTCTTTGATAGCCAAATATTTATAAGTCAGCTGGCTGAGGACACAACCTTGTTTCTAAAATATGTTGAGCAGGTCCCAAAGGCCATTGAAATTATTGCCTCATTCTCAAAAGCATCTGGTTTACAATTGAACTTGAAAAAGTGAGTTATTAATTATACATGACTGCCATCTTGATGCTGCATATGGCATCCCTATTAAAACTACTGTCAAATACTTGTGTACATATAACAAAAGATACTAAATTAAGTGAAACCTTAAATGTATGGAACAAAATGGATGAATGTAAATCAAGATTAGACAGATGTTAAATAGAGATCTTTCTCTTATTGGCTGCATCTATTTAACCATCAATAAATTAAACTAGGATTATATTTGGAAAAGAAAACCTCATTATTTGAAAAAAGCGACTATAGTGAAAGACTATGAAGATGGTGGGCTACAAGTCATTGACTTTGACTGTATAAATGGAAGCTTAAAGACTAAATGGTTAACATCCTTTCTAGTAAACAGTAACAGCTCTTGGTATTGTGTTCCCGGGGAGTTGTTTAGAAGGATTGGAGGTATTGATTTCCTTTTACACTGTGACTTTGATGTTCAAAACTACCTATAAAACTGTCTGCACTCCATTCACAAGCACTGCTGTATTGGAAACTACTGTACAAACATCATTTTACACCCCATGATGTTCCCATCTGGAATTGCAGATTCATTTGTTTTAGACCTTATATTTCAAGGATCGGATGGAAAACAACATTTGGTCTGTCACACATTTACTAGACAATTATGGACATTTTTTTTTCTTTGAAAAACTTGGTACAAAATGTAATTTCAGTGCAACTGTAAAAACTATGATCAGGTTGTCCAAAGCATCCCATCTGCTTTCTTTTTGATGGCATAAAATGCTCTTCCTCATATGTTCAGCCCCCCCATCTTCCTTCATTGATGATTGCTGGTCACCAGTTCTCCAGTAAGACTTTACAGAACAAAGTGTTCTGTGGTCTCTTTACTCTTACTTTATATCCAATGCAATATAGCCCAAACTTTGTTTTATCTTCAATCAAACTACGTACAGATTTCTTAAAATTACCTTTACCCCCAAAAGTATTTAATGATATGAATATGAATCTTCGGCTTGTACGAAGATTACATTTTGATCAAAATATATGTACATTGTGTGATGAGGACATAGAGAGCACGGATCACTTGTTTATCTTCTGCTCTTACAGTAACACGTTCTGGTGTGACATGTGTGATTGTCTGGAGCCTCATCTCCAGTCTCCCTCCACTTTCACTAGAGATTGAAGAACAAAAACTACAAAATTCTATGAAATACTTCAATTTTCTTGGATAAATGTTTCACCCACAAACGTAAATGTATTAAAACACAGCCTCTATTTACTGTCTTCACAAAATAATTTGCATTTTACCACAAATCTCTTGTTTGTGGAGAAGAAAACCGCAAAAAGACTGATTAATTTCATTGACGCCTAAAAATTAACCGAAGCCCCTTAACCATTTCTCTTTTTTTTTATTTAATTAAGTATTGTGTTTTATCCCGTGTGCTCCGTTTCTTATAAGCTTTGATGTTGTTGTGACCTTTCATTCTGCCAAATACTGTTGTACAATTTACAAGATGGGCGTGGCTTAGGGCTATATATTAGGCGCCCCGTCATGAGAGTTCTTTAGGTTCAATCGACTGAAGCGAACTGACCAAGCACTAGCACGGCAGCTTACGCAATACTCGTTCCCTCCTCTCAGGGAACCGAGGTTACGTTAGTAACCGAGTCGTTCCCTATCGAGAGGTCTCTCCTATTGCGTAAGTAGCTTACGCTATGGGAACACCATGCAAAATGCCGTGCGTGCTGACTTCGCTCTATAAAGCCAGAGGCAGATGCCTGAGCCTTAAAGCAAAGTGATTATTCCACGAGCCGGCCAACGGCGAGCTACATAATGGGATAGTATAGAGCCTTCCAAGGTGGTCCATGGTGGGGCGCTCATAGTACAAACACAAGCACATATCTTATGTACTGAGTTTTCTATGTACTGATATGCATAAAAATCCTTTAGGTCAGTCAGAGACGGACCTATAAGGGAGGAGATAATGCTCAGCATATACATACTCCAGTCCATTCTATAGTCAGGCTGATAGAATGTTGGAATGCAATGAGGGGACCTGTAGGTTATAAAACCTGATAAATGTCGAAGGTGAGGCCCAGCCTGCCGCCGCACAAATATCTTCAATGGGTATCCCACTCGACCACGCCCACGAGGAGGCCATGCTCCTCGTAGAGTGAGCTCTGACGCCTAAGGGGCATTGAAGGCCCTTGGCTTCATAAGCCAGCGCTATAGCATCCACTATCCAGCGCGATATTCTTTGCTTTGAAACTGCGAGACCTTTAGTGCGGCCGCCAAAGCATACGAATAATTGTTCCGTCTGTCTGAACAGGGCAGAACGTTCCAAATATACTCTGAGCGCCCTGACCGGGCAGAGTAAATTAGCGTCGCTTTAGTCTGCTGGGGACGATAGGCTGCCAGAGATATCACCTGTACTCTGAAGGGTGTGGAGAGCACTTTAGGAATATACCCGTGCTTTGGCCTAAGGACAACTCTGCAGTCGTTAGGTCCAAATTCCAGGCAAGCAGCTTGATGACAGCGCGTGCAGGTCAGCCCACTCTCTTGACTGAGGCGAGCGCCAGCAAGAGCGCAGTTTTGAGCGAGAGCTGTTTAAGGTGCACGGTTCGGAGAGGTTCGAACGGGCACTCTTGAGTGCGTCCAGGACCGTGGCCAGGTCCCAGATCGGCACCGAGGGGGCGAGGAGGGTTCATCCTCCTAGCGCCTCTTAGGAAACGAATGATTAGGTCGTTTTCCCTAATGAACGTCCTTTATCAGGATTGTGTGACGCCGCTATGGCAGCCACATAGACTTTGAGCGTGGAGGGTGTGCGGCCCGCCTCCAGCAGCTCTTGCAAAAAAGGCGAGTACACTTGGTATTTCGCACGATTTGGGGTTCAAGTTCTTGGTATCACACCAGTCACTGAACACTTTCCACTTTTGGGCATATAAGCACCTCGTGAGGCGCTCAGCGCCTCAGTGATGGTTCTCAAAACTCCTCTGGGGAGGTTCTCGGGAACCCGTTGAGGGGCCATGCATGGAGGGCCCACAGATCGGGCGGGGATGAAGAATCATCCCGTTGGCCTGCCTGAGGAGGTCTAGCCTCAACGGAATCGGCCATGGGGCAGATTGCATCATCTGCATCAGTTCTGGAAACCACGTCTGGTTTTTCCAGAGTGGGGCTACCAGGAGCACTACACATTTCACTTCCCTGATCCGACTGATGACCTGAGGTAGCATCGCGATCGGGGGAAAAGCATACAAGGGGCGGCTCGGCCAGACTTGGGCGAGCGCGTCCGTGCTCTTTGAGAAGAAAAGGGGGCAGTGCGCATTTTCCCTGGAGGCGAAGAGGTCGACCTCTGCCTCGCCAAAGGTTTGCCATAACCACTGAACCGTCAGGGGGTGGAGAGAAAATTCTCCTGGGAGAACCTTGTCTCTGGACAGCATGTCCGCTCCCTGGTTCAGGGTGCCTGGCACATGCGCTGCTCTCAGCGAGCGCAGGTGGTGCTGTGACCATAAGATGAGCTCCCTGGCCATAGAGTGCAGGGAGCTCGACCTGAGTCCACCCTGGCGATTTATATACGAAACTACCGTCATGTTGTCCGTTCGGACCAGGACGTGTTCGTTTTTCAGGTACGGAAGCAGGGCTCTGAGAGCCAAGGCGACCGCTTTCATTTCCAGACAGTTTATATGTAGGCGCTTTTCCGGGTTTGACCAAAAGCCGGAGACAGGCCTGCCCTCGTAAAGGGCCCCCCATCCTATTTTGGATGATCATTTTTCTCCGCGTATTTACGCCCAGACTCACGCCGGTTTGATACCAGTTGACGGCTTTCCAGGGCGTCAGGGCTTTTATACAGCCGTGATTCGCTCTGATCAAAAAGTGGCCCGAGCGCCACGCGTGAGTGGGGACACGGCTCTTGAGCCAGCGCTGGAGAGGACGCATGTGCAACAATCCTAGCTGGAGTACAGCTGATGCCGAGGCCATGAGACCGAGCATTCTTTGAAATCGTTTGACGGAGCGCTACCGTTCTGAATGATGTTGCAAGGCGTCGAATAGAGAGCGTGCGCTCTGATGAGAGGCGCTGTCATCTGCACTGAGTCTAGCACTATTCCCAGAAAAGAGATATTCTGGCTGGGGGATAGCACGCTCTTTGCAAAATTGATTCTCAGACCCAGGCATTCTAGATGGCTGATAATCCAAGATCTGTGCGTCGTTAACTGACCCTCTGATTGTGCTATGATTAGCCAATCGTCGAGGTAATTCAGTATTCGCACTCCCGCTGTCTCAGGGGAAAGTGCCGCGTCCATACATTTGCGTGAATGTACGGGGGGCCAATGATAGACCGAATGGTAGTACTGTGTACTGGTATGACTGTCCCTCGAAAGCGAATCTCAGAAAAGGCCTGTGATGAGGCGCTATCGGAATGTGAAAGTAAGCGTCTTTCAAATCGACTGATAGAAACCAATCCCCGGGGCGAACTTTGGTTGGATCTGTTTGGTTGTTAACATTCTGAACGAGCGAATCATTAAAGCTTTGTTCAGATGTCTGAGATCTAGGATGGGGCGGAGGCCACCATCCTTTTTCGGGACGAGAAAATAGCGGCTGTAAAAACCCCCTCGCTCATAGAGGGAGGAACAGTTTCTATAGCGCCCTTCTCTATCAGTTTGAGCACCTCGGTGCGTAGAACATGTGACACATCTTTCCTCACTTTCGTCTCGACCACCGCTGAAAATCGGGGTGGTCTGCGAGCGAATTGAAGTGAGTAACCGTGTTTTATTATGTTCAAAACCCATTTCGGCATGTCGGGAATTTTTTCCCAGGCTTTTGCTCGCACAGATATGGGCTGAATGCTGGCTGGGGCGTGTCGCAGTGACGTATGGGCCCCACCGGCAAATTGCCTTGTGCTAACACTGAGTTTACAGCTCTCAGAGGCGCAGGTTCACGCTGAGCAGCCGTGTTGAGTGCCGAGTGCAGGGGTGCGTGTGAGAGTACAGGCACGCGCGCTATCTCCGAAATGCTTGCAACATGAGTCGGAGAAATGCTTGAAACTGTATGGACAGAGTTTTGGGGTGGGGGTGCATACATCGTAATAGGCACGTGCGCCACATTCATAAAGCTTCCCGCTCTTAGCGGGGAGTCTCTTGGCTCGCGCATCACATCTGTGATGTTTGCGGCATGAGACAGAGAACTGTTTGAAACTGTATGGGCAGCGCTTATGGGTGGGGACATATACTGTAGTAGGCACGCGCGCCACTTTCATAAAGTCTTCCGCTCGCGGCGGGGGTTTTTTGGCTATGCATACAGTGTTTGTGTGTAGGGGTGCATGCATGGCAGCAGGCACGCGCGCTACTTTTATAGTATTTCCCGCTTTTACTGGGGAAGTGTTTATAACTGTGGGAACAGTGCTTGTGTGTAGTGGTGCATACATGACAATAGGCACACGATCTACATTTATGGAGCGTCCAGCTGAGCTGGGGAAGTATTCGGCACTGTTTGGACAGTATTGATATGTGGGAATGCGCACTTTAGTGTGGACACGTGACCCCTTAGTGACACAGGCAGAAAATGTGCTAACACTGAGCTTACAGCTCTCAGAGGCGCTGGCAGCTGAGCAGCTGTGTTGAGTGCCGAGTGCAGGGGTGCGTGTGAAATCACAGGCACGCGTGCTATCTCCGTAATGCTCGCAGCATGAGCTGGAGAAATGTTTGAAAACTATATAGACAGTGTTTACGGGTGGGGGTGCATACATTGTAATAGGCACGCGCCACTTTCATAAAGCTTCCCGCTCTTAGCGGGAGTTTCTTAGCTCGTGCGTCGCATCTGTGATGCTCGTGGCATGAGCTAGAGAACTGTCTGGAACTGTATGGGCAGTGCTTATGGGTGGGGGTGCATATACTGTAGTAGGCACGCGCGCCACTTTCATAAAGCCTCCCGCTCGCGGTGGGGTTTTTGGCCATGCATACAGTGTTTGTGTGTAGGGGTGCATGCATCACAGCAGGCACGCTCGCTACCTTTATAGTATTTTCCGCTTTTACTGGGGAAGTGTGTATAACTGTGGGAACAGTGCTTGTGT
Organism: Xyrauchen texanus; assembly: GCF_025860055.1. Lineage (NCBI taxonomy): Eukaryota > Metazoa > Chordata > Actinopteri > Cypriniformes > Catostomidae > Xyrauchen > Xyrauchen texanus. The sequence continues at coordinate 45,960,537 of NC_068287.1, forward strand.
GTAGTGGTGCATACATGACAATAGGCACACGATCTACATTTATGGGGCATCCAGCTCGAGCTGGGGAAGTATTTGGCACTGTTTGGACAGTATTGATATGTGGGAATGCGCACTTTAGTGTGGACACGTGACCCCTTAGTGACACAGGCAGAAAATGTGATTTCTGTGTGTTGCCGTTAAAACGGCGTTTGATTGCAGGTGAGCGAGTTCTGTGACTGGCCCATTGACTGCTGTACAGACATTTCCAGCCGCCTGTAAGGGGACTGGGTAATGTTTTACACGTTTTGGAGACGGGAGGCGCCACCCTGGCTCACTGCTGCTGCTGAGGCGGTCTCTGGCGTCTCTGTGACGAGCTGGAGCGCTTGGGCAGGAAGTGACGCATAGCCTGCGAATCCTTCCGAGCTTCAGTGAAGCGTTCAGTGAACTCTCTTACCGTTTTAGACAGGATGCGGACGATCTCTGAGTCCATGCTGGTGCCCGTGCTCGTGTCCGCTAATGTCGACGGCGCGGGGTCGAAGGCCGAGCCCGGCCAGTCGTCGGATGCAGCGTCAATGGAAAGGCTGTCATCCTTTTCACCGTCGTCCCCTGACGCGCCGAACGAGACGAGACCCACCGCTCTGTAGGAGGGGTGCTGGTCCGCCTTCGTGAAATGGACTGGCGGCGGGGAGATCTCTGGTAGCGGTGAAGCACGCGGGGACTGGGCCGGCGTGACGTCACTGAAGTCTACGTGCTCTGACAGCCTCTGTGAGTGGCGCTTTTTCTTGCGCGGCTCGAACGGAGGGGGCGGCAGCACGGTGGAAGCAGGCTCGTTTGCGGCGGAAGCGGCAAAGCGAGCGCGCAGCTCGGCGAGGCCCAGGGAGTCACATTCGGGGCATCCGCCCTGAATGAGAGCAGCTTCTGCGTGGTCCGGTCCCAGGCAGCGAGTGCAAATGATGTGACGATCCCCGTCAGGAAGAGGGCCTCTGCACGAGGCGCAGGCTGAAGGCATTTGCAACAACGCCTTGAAAATTGCTCTTTTACTTAATCAAAAAATCGTCGCAGAGGCGAGCGCTTGCAGTAAAAGGATATAGCGATGCGCGCCGGATGGCGTAGCAGAAGGCTTCGAAGGCGGCTGAAGGCGCCGGCGTCCTCTTAGTGGTCCTGCTGTAGGCTTTTCGACGGCGGGCGAAAGACTCCAACAATCCGGAGGATCCAGCGAAGAGAAGGTCTTTGCTGAAGGAGATTAAATCTAAAGAACTCTCATGACGGGGCGCCTAATATATAGCCCTAAGCCACGCCCATCTTGGCGGGCTCTGAGCGCTGGCCGTAGCGCGCGCCATTGGTCGCGCGTTCAGAGTCGCCCGTCATTGGTTCGAGCAAGTTGCTGCAGCACAGCCAATGACCGAGCTGCCTCGCTCATTGCTGTCTGCTGTGCAGCTGCAATGCGTTTTACATAAAGACTTCAATATTTCTCGAGAAACTGAGTTTTCCCATAGCGTAAGCTACTTACGCAATAGGAGAGACCTCTCGATAGGGAACTTTAAAATTAGATTACGCGCTTGTGCACATGAATGAGTGACGTTTGCGGCACACAACAAATCACGTGAGAGAACGCGAGACGAGTAACATCACCGAGACGGTGCAAAACTGTAATAAATAAATAAAATTGTTAAATATAAAACATATAAAATTTACACTGCTCAAGAGAAATCATGAAGACTTAAAATATGATTTACACTAAGGTGACAAGACGTCCCCAGAAATGTCGCAAATACACGGAAAAGTCCGATCAACATAGCCCGCGGAGTACCTGAGCAATGATGTAGTGATTATTTTCACCACCAGAGGGGTAGTAGTGGGAAGTTCGGATCATTTTACTGACTCGGATCTTTGAGTCTCGTTCAGCAAAATGAACGAATCTTTTTTCGAGTCATTTCGTTCATTTCGTTCATTTCAGCAGAATATAATTAAATGTCATGTTAAATAGCCCAAAACATCAAGTAGTCTACTTACGAAAATGTTGATTCAATTTGAAATAAATAAATAAAAATAAACTATAGGGTAATGCAGCCAAAGCCAATTTATAAGAAACCGAAATGTTAATTTATTAATTGGGTCTTAAGTTTAAGCTATTGCAGTTAGTTCACCTCACCTCCTTTTTCTCCGCCTCTTGTGTCATCGGGTTCGAACTTCAAAGCGTTAAAAATACTTAGTTGTCGATGTCGACTCGTCAGTGTCTGTGTGTGGGCCGTGTGGTGTGACACAGCAGCCAATGCACTCACTGACTGCATGCACATGCAGCATACCGGTCCGGATCCGGAAAGATAAATGATTAGTTCAAGTCTCGACTCTCGAGTCTTCGGGTTTGGGTTCGGCCGGGTCCGAGTCTTTCGTTCTTCCTGTCAGTCCCATAGAGACTATGCTGTCAGTACCGGAAAGAGAAATGATTAGTTCGTCTCTTCGGTTCGAGTCGTTCGTTCTTCAAGTCAGACTCACAAACCCATAGCACAGCACTATGCAGAGACAGAAATGATTAGTTCATCTTTCGAGTCTGAGTCCTTCGTTCTTTTGTCACGTGACAGCCCTATTAAATACTTAACCTAGTTCATAATTCACATCATTCTTACAAACATGTTGTAGTTAGTTTTTTTATTTGATTTTTACTTTTACAGTTACATGTTACGTTTCTGGTCTCAAATTGTATCTTTTTTCATATGTATTTGTGAATTTCTGTCATGAAGATTCTTTTCTATAACATTGAATGTAGTAATGTAGAATGTAGTATTCATGCATTTTTCCATTCACTATGTTTTTTAGTCCATAAAAAATCACCTAAAAAGTCTACGAGTTGTTTTGTGAAAAGTCACAGTATATAACTTAAATATGCAGTTATTTAATAAACCTATGAAACCTACACCTTTGTAACATAGCTTATTACAACACTGTACACACTATATTGACTGGATGTTTATTGTTTGTTTATTTTTTGCCAACAATGCTTTAAAAAAATTGGATAACTATCCAAAAGGAATTAAATAAAAATAAATAAAAAATAAATAAGAATGAAAAGGACACTATAAAGCCACAGAGCATAACCATATAACTTAAATCACAATATAAAGCCTAACACAATATTGCACAACAAGCCAGGCTTTTCAAATAAATAAAAAAGAAATAATTTTAAAACACACTGTGGCTATATATTTAGGGCCTGCTTTAAGGCATGTTTGCATTCAAAAAACAAGCTCCCGGACCTTGGCTGGGCTGAGCCTGTTTCTTCTGTCTGAGATAATCTGCCCAGTCTTAGAAAATACTCTTTCAGATGGTACAGATGTGGCCACAATGCAAAGTCTAGCCTTCATGACCTCACAAAGGCTTTTATAAACAGGTGAACATCTCCTCCACCATGCCAGAGGGTCTGATGTACGGGGTAAGAGTGGTTCCGCAAGGTAGGCCCGCATCTCAACCATAGCATCTGATGTAGTTGAAGAGGTAGCAGAAGGCCTCAAGCTTGCTACCCTCTCATCAAAGTCTTCCCAAAACATGGCCCCTGCACTGGAAGTCACACCAGAATCTGGAGGATTCTCCTCTTCACTCTGAGTTGGGTTAATAGCTGCTGCAGCTGTTGTAACCCTCTTCACAGTCTCTTCTGCTGCCTGGTGGTTGACAAAGGCTTGCTTTTTGAACCTTGGATCCAAGCAAGTTGCATCAGCAAGCTTCTCAATGAGCTCCACTCTGCCAAACCTTTTAGTCATTTCTGACATTAGGGTGTCCACTAGTTTTTTAACAGCTTCAAATCTGGATGGATTCCCTTTGATTCCGGGCAACAATCCTCCGAAGACCTCTGGTCATCAAAATTATTTTGGAGGCAGTCACAAACCTACAAAAAAATGTACAATTGTTTACATACTGTACATATAACAAAGCCAAAATCAATATTACACATAGAAATACATGCATGATTAAGAAATATAGAGTTTAAAATGTGTTTTTTTATATGAATGATAATCAAAAAATTTAAATTTAAAAAATACTTACTTTTCTGCACTCACTTCTGTAGTGACCTCCTCAAATGGATGAATAATATCCACGATTTCTCTGCAGATTTCCCATTCATCAGGCGACAAGGTTGGCAGAGATGCATTAGTGAGAGCCAGGGTGGAGATGATTGGCTCTTTGATTTCAATAAATCTTTTTAACATATAAAATGTTGAATTCCACCTTGTGGCCACATCCTGTTTTAAGCGCAGCTGCTCTTGACCCATCTGTTTTTGCGTGGCCTTCAGCTTATCTGAAGCAACTGTGCTTCTATGGAAGAACTCAACAGTTGTCTTGACCTTTTGCAATATTGCTTGGACCTCTTTCAGTGCAGCTCTCACAATGAGGTTCAATAAATGTGCAAAACAAGGTACGTGATCCCAGTGGAGGTGGTCTTTCAGGGCTGAAACAATGTTGCTGGCATTGTCTGTGACACAGGCTACAATTTTGTCAACCACACCCCATTCATTTGTAACCCTGGTCAACTCACTTGCCAGGTGAGCAGCAGTGTGTCTGTCTGTCAAGACAAAGCAGTCCAGGAGAAAAGAGGTCATCTGAAAGTCCTCTATGAAATGGCAAGTCACAGCCATGTAACTTGTGGTGGTCACAGAGGTCCAGCAGTCTGTTGTAAGACATACAGCAGATGCTCTCTTGATTGTGTCCATGATGTCAGCTCTTAACTTCTCAAACAGCCTAGGCATTACAGTTTTTGTTAGAGTTTTTCTGCTAGGTAGGCTGTATGATGGGTCCAGAAGATGTGAGTATTCCTTAAAGCCCTTATCCTCCACTATAGAAAAGGGCTGAAAGTCACAAGCAATCATTTTGACCAGAGCCTCATCTAGTTTGCTCTGTTTTAACGGATCCATTGGACGCATTATGAAACTACTCATAGATGTTTGCTGCTGTGGCCTCCTTGACCTAACTGCTCCTTGGATGGTGGTAGGTGCTGCTGGTATACTGGATTCTGCAGATGAGGTGCCAGCCAAAGAAGTTGAATATCCAGCAGAAGAGGTGCTGGTGGTGGACACAGCTCCAGCTGCTGCAGGGCCACCATCTTCAATCTCTGTTCTAACTTGTGCTAACAGCACAGTTGGATGTGAGCTTTTCAAGTGTCTTCTCAAATTTGAAGTGCTTCCTCCTTTAGTAGAAAAATTTTTCTTGCAGATGTTGCATTTTGCCTCAGTGGCCGAAGTTGCAACAAAATGAGTCCAAACATCACTCCTTTTCTAGAGCTCAACATTGTCCTGATCTGTCTCTTCTCTGCTCCTCACCTTGCGCAAAACAATGGGGGATGGGTGTGAAAGGGTCACTATCCCCTTGGTGACAGCCTTGAGTGACAGTTGCAATTCATCTCAACCATTGGCTAAACTCTTGTTTGAACCAAACACACATTGTGTATGTGTGTGTGTGTGTGTGTGTGTGTGTGTGTATGTATGTGTATATATATATATATATATAAACGTGTGTGTGTATGTATATATATATATATATATATATATATATATATATATATATATATATATATATATATATATATATATATATATATATATCCTAATAACAATAATAATAATAAAAACTAAAAACATATTAACAATAAAAAAGAGATGGACAGGGACAATAATAAGATGGACCTTTTTTATTTTTCAGATGATGTTTATTGTACATATATTTTGATAATTGTATGTTAATTCCCAACATATAAAACAATGTACATTCAGACGCAGTCAATAATACGAATCTAATGTTTTATTTGATGCGAGATACCAGCTGTCACGTGACAAAAGAACGAAGGACTCAGACTCGAAAGATGAACTAATCATTTCTGTCTCTGCATAGTGCTATGGGTTTGTGAGTCTGACTTGAAGAACGAACGACTCGAAACCGAAGAGACGAACTAATCATTTCTCTTTCCGGTACTGACAGCATAGTCTCTATGGGACTGACAGGAAGAACGAAAGACTCGGACCCGGCCGAACCCGAAGGCTCGCGAAAGATGAACTAATCATTTATGACTTCATGTACCTTATGCGATGTTGCGCGCATGCGCGGTCAACACAAAATGAACGAATCACTCTCTGAGACAACTCGGTAGTCCCGAGTCATATTAAAGATTCGTTCAAAATGAACGAATCGTTCATGAACGACACATCACTACAGAGGGGGCCGCGAGCTACACTGATTACTTGGTCACGCGCCGCTTTAGCCACGAAGAAATTACGACGAGACAGCATCATCAAGTTATCATCAAATATCAAAAGAGACAAAGTTATCGGGTTCAAGGTACTAACTACTCATGTTAAATTAAAGTAATACTATGTGTATGTACTATAACAGGGCCTGAACAGGGTGCGGGATTGTTTTGCACACAATTATAAACTTTACCTCAAGTTCCGTCGTCACAACACAGAATTCCCGCACACATCTACCACGTGTGTGAAAGTACACAGAGATATGAACAAATTAAAATAATGTTCATTAAACAATTACACTTGCAGCTGTTACATTTGCAAAAAGGACATCTGTGTTCCAAAAGAGCCTAAAATGTCAATTAATAAGCATAATTAGGGATGGTGAAGGTCCATTTCCAAAAGCACAAACATTATAAGAGATTTTAAAAGTTTTAATTACTGGTTGTAATGACTGTACAGTATGTTCACAGTTTGTTCAAATGAAAATATTAAATACAACAAGAAAATATTAAATATGGTAATTTCAGTATGATTTGTCATGTTTTCATATTTGTTATATTTTTGTAATGTTATTGAATTTTGTCATAATGTAAAACTGTTTTGATGGTTTTGCTGTTTGCAATGGTTACTATTCACTATTTTTCATAGTGTGAGTTTTGGTAAATTGTATTAAAACCAGTTTGGATCAGTTTGACCTGGAAACATAATTAATAATTACAATAGTATAATATTCATTAATAATAACAAGTACAATATTGTATAACTTTGTGCCACTGCCGCCCTATTGTTTTATATTTGTTACCACCCTGTATTCCCTCACCCCCACCCCCAAGGGCCCTGATATAGTACATAGTGTATGCTGAAGGAAATGTTACGTGAACTGCTGCAAACTAATTATTAATGTGATCAAATATATAAAACAGCTGGTATATCAATGTGTAAGTGAATTCATATTGGCCCACAACAAGAACACACAGAATTATTCACCCCTTTCCAAAGCAAACTTTAGCTTTTAATATTTAAAAAATAATGTTTTACAGGTATCATATTAATCCTTCTTACTGGCTGATTTTTAGATTGAATATATAAACATAATATATTAGGCAAAGACATTTTTTGCTATGGCTAAAGAGGGTAAATGAAAAGTAATTACATTTGAAATAAAATACAACACTATCTGCTGAAAATCTACATTTAGATTCTCAAATCAATCATTTATCATGAAGGGTCGTCATCATCATCATCGGGCGGGCTTGTTAGGCACGACAATACTCAACTTTTTATCCTCTGCCAATCTGGTGACCTCTTGCATTAGATGTTCTTTTTCCAATTCCAGGCCTAAGTGTTTAAGATCTTTGTACACTTTTTCTCGATATGACAAGCGCTGTCTACCACGTGGGTTTGATGTTACTTCCGACTTGTAAAGGGCATAGATTTTTGCCAGTTTGCACTTGTTCATTAGTAGACAGTGTCCAATAAACTGCAGCTGTCTCGATCTAATAGTTGAACTGATTGGAATTTGGCCAGTTTTCTTGTAAAGTTCTTGATTAGTCATATGAGCTTCAGCTTGATTGATGCCCAGCATGATCCGATAACACTTTCTGGTGAAGATGTCGAGTTTGTGCTCCAGTGCCTCAGTGAGCGCCCAAGACTTGCATCCATAAAGCAGCACAGATATGCAAGCTGCATTGAAAAGCCACAGCTTAAACTTCACTTTCGGTCTGGGTGATCTCAGGATGGTTTTGAGTTTGGTAAAGGCAACCCAGGTGAGGGAGATTCGATTCTCAACATCTTTCTCGGTTGATACAATATAAGACCCCAAATTTGTCATCGACAATCGAAATTTTGTTTCCATCGATGACGAGTTGTGTTTGAGTTTGGGATTTGTCGTTCAGTTGAATTTGGACGGTCTTTTCTACATTTATCTCAAGCCCCACCGCGGCAGTGTTTTGCTTGTTGATAGAGTTGTTGTGCCCGAGTTTTATCATTTTCAAAAAGTGCAATGTCGTCCGCGAATGAAAGATCGTTCAGCTTCCGTTCAGGCGTTTCTGTTTTCTTTGTGCAAGATCGTTGGGGTCATTGACTTTTTGGTAGAGATGTTTCTTTGTGTGTTAGGTAACCAAAGTCACCTGTGGATTGTTTGGAGACATAATCTATGACTATTATAAAGAGGAATGGTGCTAGAACGTCTCCTTGTAGGACTCCTGTTGTGATGATGAAAGGTTCTGACAGCTCACCTCCAACGTACACTTGACTTGTCGATTGATTGTTCATGACTCTGATTGCACCTACAATTTCTGGTATTCCATAGTGACGCAAGATGGCAAACATAATTTCTTGGTCGATCGAGTCAAAGGCTTTCTTGAAGTCAATAAATGTGATGTACTTTGGGATGTCTTGTGCTTTTGCTTCCTCCATGATTCTGCGAAAAATGTGGATTTGTTGAGCACAACTGCGACCTGTTCTGAAGCCTGCTTGGTTGTTTCGGAGCAGTTTGTCGATTGGGTCTCGTATGCGGTTGAGTAACACTTGATTGAAGACTTTGGCTGCTATTGACATCAAGCTGATTCCTCGATAGTTGGTCATAAGTTGTGAGTTTCCTTTCTTTGGAATTTGGTTAATCAGACTTAATGTCCATTGTTTTGGTGCCGTAAGATGCTTGTATACCAACTGACAGATGATGTGTAGTTGGCTTACCACAAAGTCGCCTCCGTCTTTTAGCACTTAGGCTGTCATTGCATAGTCTGGGCCTGGTGCTTTATTTTGGTTGAGGGTCTCAATTGCATTGTCGACTTCCTCTTGAGTTATGTCACCTAATGGTATCAATTTTGAAGGGCCAATTTTGTGGATTTCTCGGATTATATTTGTAAACTGATTTATGAGACACAGGAGTGACTTGATTAGTCAGAGATGTTATTTTACTGACAGGTGATTGGTTCATTTTCAAGAACACACAGGCTTATTCATTTTTAAAGCTTAAATACATTGTCTTTAGTAAAAATATATTATTGGAGACACAACAGACACAGTCAATCATCACCTCTACCCTAAAACAGGAATGAGTATATTGACACATATATTAAAACGATCACCTCTCTCCTTGTATTTGGATGCAACAGGAAGTGTTATCTCAAGATTCAAAAACACAAAAGTAGAATCCTTTATTATGCTCTCACCTTACCTGGAAAAGCCAGAAAAGCCCCATTACCAGTAAGTGAAATGATTTCTACAGAGCATTCAATCCCGCCAATATCAATCTGTAGTTTTTGCTCAAATTGTCCACACACTTCACTCTACTGATACACCGTGAAGAGACTGACTACAGTTGGGCAATAATGCAAGTGGTACTACTGACATTTCACAAGGAATCAATGCTCACATACCTTGAAAGGGTACATGTGATCTGCCATAAACACAAAAAGTGAGCAGAGATCAAATCAAAGAGCGTATGTCATCTGTGTCCTGTGCATGTCATCAAAGCTGTCACTTCAGCATTTAAAAAAATGACAACCGCTAAAGGCCTGAAAAAAAGCCTGTGCAGCATATGCCTTTGCCAGATAGCAAAACACGCTGTCCCTCGATGATGCATGAACATTTTCAGACCCTTCTGCGTGTGAAGCGTGTTACTGAAAATGTGTCAAGCAGTGTAACATTCTTACAAGAGGTAATCAATCAAGAACCCATTCTTCAAGACACTACAGAAGAATCAGCAAACTAGGAAACTGATGAAGTTACTTCCAGAACAATCATTGTTGGTTCTCCGTACTCTAAACTCTTCCGAAACATCTTTGAGGAGGTATTGGCCTCTCTGGAAGAGGAGACACTGGAGGAATGTGATGAAAATCCTCATCACTGCCCGGATATCATAACTTTAGAAAATGACATGGCCATCTTCCCTCTTTGGAGCAGGATAATCTTGGGAGATGAAAAGGTTTGCCATTGACATGGCAGGGACACTTCATTCAGGTTATGGCACATATACAATTTCTGCCTTACAAGTTCACAAGTGTGCATATTGACTCGCCTCAATCCGGGTGGCGGAGGACGAATCTCAGTTGCTTCCACGTCTGAGATGTCAAACCGCACATTTTATCACGTGGCTCGTTGAACGCGTTACCGCGGAGACATAATGTGTGTGGAGGCTTCACGCTATTCTCCGTGTCATACATGCACAACTCACCACGCGCCTCAACGAGAACCACATTATAGCGACCACGACGAGGTTACCCCATGTGACTCTTCCCTCCCTATCAATTGGGCCAATTTGGTTGCTTAGGAGACCTGGCTGGAGTCACTCAGCACACCCTGGAGTGACTCATGCTGTGATAGTCAGCATCAATACTCGCTGAGATACCCAGACCCCCCAGTGTTCAGATTCTTGAAGAAAAGATTGTTTTAAGATTCTATGGGGAAAAAACAATGAGGGACAACTTGAGGACAGTAAATAATTTTGTGTATTTTATTTTTGCAAGCCAGCTGACACAGTCATGTCATTTTACAGATACATCAGTGATTAAAATAAATTAAAATTATATTCGTCTTTGAGACAGCACAAGAAATAAAAGATGACTGAAACAGGGAAAATGCTGGCAATGCAGACACAGTGTTTGTCTTGTACTGTGAGAACTTAAACTATCATTTAAAACTAAAAATGATCACATTTGTCACATTAAAAAAACTTCAATGCATTTAAAGCCTTTATTCAGAAAATTATTGCATTTACCATTTTAAAAGACCGAGGACACCCGCGGACACACATACTGTATATATATATATATATATATATAATTTATAACACAAGCACTATGTACACCGTTTCCACATTATGTAAAGCCAATGAAATATTTTTGAAATATGCATTCATTGAATTACTTAATTTATGCAATCTGTGATTTATCCACTAATATTGAAGGTACTAAACAAGAAAGCACTCACTTTGGACTGATGATGCAAGTTCAGTGTATCTGTCTGAATGTGACATTTGTGTGATTCATCTTGTGCTCGTGAGGAAATAAACATTAACAGTGACAGAAAAATACTCACTTACATATTCACCTGTTGCACCAAGAAATTAATCTGCTTCTTTCAGCTCATTGTTAAAAACTCATTTTTATTGGTACTTGCGCTGACAGGATGACAAAGAGCACATTACGTCATTGCTATGGTAACCACATTCATTTCAGCTTTTAATGTCTTAATTTGCAGAAAATAAGACTTAAGACCCACAGAAACCCTGAGTAGTAAATTATTTGTAGAAAGAGTTTGGATTTGTGTTGATGTGAGATACAGTGAGTATATTTCACTCATCCAGTTGTGTGTGTCTCTGATGTTCAGTTTCACACAGACTCACTGAGGAATCAGGATAAACTCTAAATCCAGCATAGAGGGGTCGAGTGAATGTGGTGATGAATGTGTGTAAGTGTGTGAGTGTGTGTGTGTCAGAGACGCTGTAGAAGGACAGAGTGCCGGCCGGACAGTCCAAATACACTCCTACTCTCTCACAGTCATGTGAAGGGGGACGTATGTAAGTGCTTTTATTATTGTGACAGACAGTGAATCTGTCATTTAAGCACCTCAGATTCCAGGAGTTTACATTGAATCCAAAACGACAGTCAAGACTCTTTCCTTTCCTGCTGATTTCTTTATATGACACTGATATTTCAACACCTCCACTCCATTGAGTCTCCCAGTAACAGCGTCCAGTCAGAATCTCTCTACACAAAACCTGAGGACGCACATCAGATCTCTCTGGATGATCAGGATATGACTGACGCTCTCTCACACGTGTCACCTTCCTGTTCCCCTCAGACAGAATGAGTTCAGTGTTTACAGTGTTTGAATCCAGTGTGAGATCACAGACCCCTAAACACAAGAGAAAAAAAACACAACACAACAATCACTAAACCTGTGTGTGTGTGTGCGCCTGTGAGTGAGTGAGTGAGTGAGTGTGTGTGTGTGTGTAGACCTACATTTGCGTGGTCCTGCTGTAATCCTGAACTCTCCTCCATGATCCACACTATAAAAACACAAACACACACAAATGATGACATCACATTCAGTTCACCTGAAACACAATTCACACATCTGTGATGAAATGCATTGTGGGATATAAAGTCTGAGACTCAGAATACGTTTATTGTTGTGATTGTAATTGCTGTGTAATCTTCCATGGATCTTAAAACAGTTTGAATATTGATTTGTTTGCTTGATCAATGTCTACACTGCACGACTCTGTGATTCTTGTGTATTGACTGTATGAATCTTTGATATGAAACTGTAATGAGATCAACAAACCTGAACTACTTCATAACCGTACAGTTATAGAAAATGAACTTCAAAGTGCTGAAAGTGATTTTATCTGAACACAGAGATCATTCTCTCTCTCTCTCTCTCTCTAATTCAAATGAGCTTTATTGGCATGACTGTATACAGCGAACAATGTTGCCAGAGCAGAGGCTGTATAAAGACAGAACTACATCTATAATTAAATTTAGTCAAACAAATTAACAAATATAAAAATAAATACAAAAACAAGTTCAGAACTGCTGAAGACCACAGTGTTAAAATAGCTGAAGAGAACTGACATATACTTACACATAGATTAATATACACTCATAAACTGAGGGTCACTGTGGTGAACATTGGGGTGACACATGGGGGTAAAACACATAACACATTCACACACTGTCTCTCAGGCTGGGACACGTTAAAACGTATATTGCAGCCAGTGCTGCTGTGTGTCCCTCTCCAAGTATTATATTAATTTATTCTTGTTCTGTCATGGTTATAAATGTGTCTATGCTGTTTGTTAATTTATCTATATAAATGTCCCTTGTATCTTGAAATTTTGGGCAGTGAAGGAGAAAGTGCACCTCTGTCACACACCCCTTCTTCTCTGGGTAACCATGTTTTTCTGTGTCTGCTTCTCTCGATGGCCAGACTGTGCTCACTGAGCCTGTACTTGCTCAGGATCTGTCTCTCACTGTCTGCCTCTCTCACTGTCTGCCTCTCTCGATGGCGAGACTGTGCTCACTGAGCCTGTACTTGCTCAGGATCTGTCTCTCTCTCTCACTGTCTGCCTCTCTCGATGGCGAGACTGTGCTCACTGAGCCTGTACTTGCTCAGGATCTGTCTCTCTCTCTCACTGTCTGCCTCTCTCGATGGCGAGACTGTGCTCACTGAGCCTGTACTTCCTCAGGATCTGTCTCTGCTTTGTATCTCTGACAGTCAGGAGATACTCTTCCAATTCATACTTTGATTTTAGAGTCCGATAGAATTGTAATTTGCTTTGTGTTTTAGTTTCTTGATCCCAATTTTCCAGATAGGTGCTTTCTGAGATCAATTCTCAGAAAGGATATTTGATCAATACGGAGTGTTCGCTGGATGAACAGATACATTGATTGTAATATTAATTCAGCTACATCATGTTAAATCTATTAACCAATCCAAATGTTCATAATTGTGGTATATTTTGATAAATAATCTCATAACCATTTCTAAAAGATTTAGCTTCAAAGCTATACCTATATGTGTAATATTATTGTCAACAAGCTATGAGAATAATATTACTCCAAATAAGAGAATTAATCATAATTGTAAAAACGGGTTTTTACAGCTCAACATACTTCAGTTTGTCCAGTGTGCAGTTTGGATCATTGAGTCTCTTAGAGAGCAGTTTGGCTCCTGATTCTCCTGGGTGATTGTAGCTCAGATCCAGCTCTCTTAGGTGTGAGGGGTTTGAACTAAGAGCTGAAGCAACAGAACAACAGCCAGCCTCTGTCACCATACAGCCAGATAATCTACGAACACACAGACGTCAGTCAGATAATCTACGAACACACAGACATCAGTCAGATAATCTACAAACACAAACATCAAATGTCATATAATCTACAAACATACATCAACGGTCAGAAAAATCAAACACATACTAACAGTCAGATAATCTAAAAACACACACGACAGTCAGATAATCGGCTTGGTTACTGATGTAACCTCTGTTCCTTGATGGAGGGAACTAGACATAGTGTAAATGTAGTGACACTAGGGGTTTGCTCTTGAGAGCCCCAATCACCTTTTCTTTTTTCAGAAAAGGCCAATGAAAATTGGTGAGTGGAATTTGCATACCGCTCTCCACCCAGGACATACAGGTATAAAAGGAGATAAGACAACAGAGACCTGACATGCATCTCTGTGGATATTCCCCATGGGAAGAACACCAATTTGCGAAGAGATGCCACTTCAGAGCGTACAGCCGCCTTGTGGCGGGGGCTCTAGCCTGAGTGATCGTATCTATCACCGCTTGCGGAAGGTTTGCTAGGTCTTCCGCGTCCTGTCCAGGAGCCAGACATGGAGGTTCCAGAGGTCTGGAAATGGGTGGCAGAGCATGATTTGCCCCTGAGTGAGAAGGTTCTGCCTCAGGGGAATGCGCCAGGGAGGGGCTACTGCCAGGAGCATCAGGTCTGACAACAAAGTCCGGTTGGGCAAAATTCACATGGGCATGTTCTCACAGTGAGAACATGACCCCCTCCACAAAAGCTGCCTCAGCGTGCTGGTGACCCAAGCACTCGGGACAGATTTCTTGGCCATCCGGTGGGGAGAGATGATGGCCACACCCAGTAGAACAAAGGAGAAAGGACATCTTTAAAAAGCTGCCAATCGTTTATGTGAGCTCTTTTAGAGAAAATATACTCTTTTGAATATACATTTTATACCCCTGTGGACTCACGCCTACCGAACGAGGGTGAGCGCTGATACGCGCCGTAATTCCAGCAGCAAATAGACGTGACAGGATGAAGTGACGGGATGAAAACACACATGCGCTTGGCTCCAAAGAACAAGCCTGAATGAGTGGTGTATGCCATCTCCTTTTATACCCATATGTCCGGGGCGGAGCGCGCTGTGTAAATTCCACTCGCCAATTTTCATTGGCCTTTTCTGAATAAAGCAAAGGTGAATTGGGCTATCAAGAGCGAACCCCTAGTGTCACTACATCGACACAATGTCGAGTGAGTGACAGACAGGGAACTACAAACACACACACACCCATCAGACAATCTACAAACACAAAAATCAATAGTTAGATAATCTACAAACACACAACTACAGTCAGATAAACTACATTTACATTTAGTCATTAAGCAGACCCTTTTATCCAAAGCGACTTACAAATAAGGAACATAAGCACTTTGTCATATAAAGTAAACAATACCTGCAGGACCACACTGCCAAGTTCTAATTGTAGCTAGAATAGTACAGAAGCTAGCACAGAAGAGACAGACAAGGATTATTTTTAATTTCTTAAATAGTAAGTGCTATTGTTAGGAAATTTAAGTGCTCATGGAAAAGATGCATTTTCAACATTTTCTTGAATGTTGAAATGGTTTCAGCAGAATGGCAGGTGGTTGAAAGCTCATTCCACCACAGGGGGACAGAGAAAGAGAATGAATGTGAAGTGGACTTTGTGCCTCGTTGTGATTGGACCACCAGGTTCCACTCATTCACGGACCACAGAGACCGAGTTGAAGAGGCTGCTGTTCCACTGGTTGTCCTGAAGGCCAAATTCAAAGCCTTGAATTTAATGCAGGTAGCTCCAGGTAGCTAGTGGAGTAAGACCAAGAGGGGTTTGATGTGAGCCCTCTTTGGTTTGTTGAAGACCAGACGTGTCACCACCTCCTGAACCATCTGCAGTGGCTTGATAACACTTGCTGGAACTCGTGACTCCAGGGAATAATAGTTTTATTTAAATGAAAGTAAGAAAGCTACACCAGACTTCAAGAAGGGGCAAGGCCAACAAAAATACCATTCTAACTAGAGAGAGTCCAAACTAAATTTCCTAACAAAAGAAAACAAATAAAAAACAAAATTTCTACCCTGACTCCCATGTTGGGTAGAAACAGGAGAAAATAAATAGCACCCACATCATTACAGCTTCCATAGAAAGATAAAGAAAGCAAATAAATGTAAAACTTAACAATACAAAAAATAAGAGTCATGCAATGGTCAAAGTTTACTCTGTTTAGTGTTGTGAGCAAAGTATTAAGACTGTACACAATCTGGGTCAGGAGAAAGGAACAACTCTCAAAGACGGCCTACAAACAGTCTGCCTCTCTTCATCTCTCTCTTCATGTGTTGTTTCCACCCAGCATTTATCCTCTTGTCAGCCAATCGTTACAGGGAACTGATTGTTAGTCATCATAGCTGACACCTGGTGGCAATCTAACCTGCTTCAGCATACCTAAAATTATTTCTGCAGAGCCGTGTTCCCACCAGAAGCTTGCGGTCGGCTAAGGAACGTTGGCTTGTTGTACCAACACAAAGAGGCACCAAAACACTTTCCCGGACTTTCGGTTTCATCCTCCCACATTGGTGGAATGACCTTCCCAACTCCATCTGTGAAGCTGACTCACTTTCTCTCTTCAAAAAATGGCTAAAAACACATCTTTTCCATGAACACTTAAGTGCAACAAGAATATATATAAATCTGTTTTGTATACTATTCTGATGATAGTGAAACTTTGCAGTCTCCTTAAGATGATTCGCTTATGTTTTCCTCTTTTGTAAGTCACTTTGGATAAAAGTGTCTGCCAAATGAATAAATGTAAATGTAAGTATGATGAACAAATGTTCTCCCATCTCTACTTTAACCACCCATTCATGAGTTCGCTTGTCCACATAGCAGTTGAAGTGGAAATGGTAAACAGGTTATTAAGGGTAAATTAATTTGGCTTGCTCTCTGTAAAGGAGGGACTCAAGAATGGGGGTATTGAGCATGCGGCTCGGCTCTAAGTTCCCTCTAAGTGGTGCTTAAGGGATGCCGGAAGAATCGTCAAGGGGGTGAGGTAAGCAGCTGCTTATATGTGCTTGCATTATGATTGATAGGGCTAACTTGACAAGCTCCTCCCGAACCATCGTTTATAACTTCTTTAATAATGTGTTACGGACACTTCATATAAAAATAATATGGATATCAATAGAATCACTATAGATTTTGAATATTCACAATAAGAATATACGATACATTCATAACACAATTCACATTCCAATGTAGTAATGAACTGCAAACACAAACCTCAGTGTCTCCAGTGTACAGTGAGGACTCTTCAGTGCATCAGAGAGCAGCTTTACTCCTGAATCCTGCAGGTCATTGTTACTCAGGTCCAGCTCTCTCAGGGAGTTTGATGATTGTAGAACTGAAGACAATCTTTCACAGCACTCATCAGTGAGATTACAGCCTGCCAGTCTTTAACAGAGAATGAAATACAGCACAATAATGAGATTTTATATTGATCAAATATTGATCACATGACTAACATTCTGTCTTGAACATAGATCTTCATTGATCCAGCTGTCTGTAAGAAAAAGCATATGGACAGGAGGTGGAGTGTGAAAGTTCATGTTTATTCTTTCTTTAATCAAAAATGTGTTGCTTTTCAAACGTTTACAACAGTGTGTGCAGAACAAATTAAATCATTTATAGTTTGAACATCATTGCTCCCTTGTTCCCCCTTGCCACCCCTCCTTCCTTATGCATTCTGGCCTCTGACAGGTTTATATGTACAATATCAAGAAAGTAATAAATCCAGTGTGACAAAGTGAGGGAATGTGGGGGTTGCCAGTGCAAAGCAAGCATTTTATGTCCAGAAAGCAACACTTGTTTCTGTTACAATGATAAACTGAAAGAGAATTCAGCTTTAAAACCATTTTGCACATGAGTTCCTTCTGAGCTGACTGATCCCCCCAATTTTATTTAAAGCTGAAGTATTTAATTTCTGTGCCACTAGCTTCAACGAACAGAATTGCAAAAATACAATTTGTTTTCAAAACAGCTTTCTGAACATGCAACATATCAGCTTTAATGCACACTGTATTAAACAAAAATGTCTTCACGTGTAATATGGGACAGACTCTTTATTACTAAACATATAAAATGATTTTAAGTAGGCTGTCAATTGATTAAAAATGTTCATCTAATTAATTACATGGTGTCCCGATTAATTAATCACATATACAAATATTTGCTAAAAAAAAAAACATCAAATAACAATAATTCAATAAATAATGATGAAATAATTATACATAGTTATCTTTGAATATTAAAAAATATATATATATTTAATTAAAATGCAATACATTCTTGTAGCAGAAGAGTTCATCATTGATAAGAAAATACAAAAAGCGGCTTTAGAATACAATGTATTGTTTACAACCATATTATTCATCATAAGTCAATCATTGGCACACAGTTCACAGCAATCATTACACAAGTGAATTTGTCAATCAGTTCTAGATTTATTATGAGGGCTTGTTTAAAGGATCTTGATCTTGCTGGTACGTACACTTCAATGTTGTTTATATCACAATACTGCATGATATTCTGAGTTATAGAGACTTCGTGAAAATCCCAGGAGATCAGTTACAGAAATTCTCAACCCAGCCCGTCTGGCACCAACAATCATAAAAAAAAAATTTAAAAAAAAAAAAAAAAAAAATCACCATTCTGATGGGTGATGTAAACATTAATTGAAGCTCCTTACCAGTATCTGTATGATTTTATGCACTGCTGCCACATGATTGGCTGATTTGATAATCGCATGAATAAGAAGGTGTACATGCGTTCCTAATAAAGAGATCATTCAGTGTACGTTAAAGCTTTTTTAACCCTTTAAACGGTGTTCTCATTAACATGACGTTTCAGAACACAACTTTACACAATTTTACAAAAATGAACGCGTTAAAAAAAATTAACGAATTTAAAATCG
This sequence comes from Xyrauchen texanus, assembly GCF_025860055.1. Taxonomy (NCBI): domain Eukaryota; kingdom Metazoa; phylum Chordata; class Actinopteri; order Cypriniformes; family Catostomidae; genus Xyrauchen; species Xyrauchen texanus. The sequence goes on from NC_068287.1 coordinate 45,979,507, forward strand.
CATGCTTGTTGTACCACCTGTTTACTCCAGAGGGCAGTAAGTGAAACTTCAGCTGTATGAGCAACACACAGTTTATACAGTGAAGACAACCCTTCAGCACCAACAACACAAACATGGGTTACATTCTTGCGTTCAAACTCTTGATGAAGCGCAAACCCGAACTAAGAGATCTCAAGATGTGTTCTAAGTATTAAACTATATTTAACTTGACACAGTGACCTAAAATTGTTATATATAAGACGCACCCGAGACGCTACACAAGCATGTCTGACGCAGGTCGTATGGTCTTTACCTCACAAATATTTAATTACCGGTTAAGGATGTGTCCTTTAAACTGTTTCACCGTTTTTACCAAGTCAATCTTTATTTAAGAAACATGCTCCCTGAAATAGATCCACTTTCTGTAATTCTGTAGATGAATCTGCCCCTCACCTTTTTTGGGAACTTGTCCACGCTGTAGTATTTTAGAGAATTTAGTTTGTTTGTACGTACCTCTATTTTAACTAGTTTTTCTTTGCTTTATAAAAGACGTTTTATTTGGTTTTCACAGTTTTGATAACTTAAGTTAATATTTTCTGATTAATCTTCTTGCCATGTTTTTTTATACATAAGTGAAATGTCTATAAAGCCCCTATTTGCACTTTTTTGTAAAGACTTGAAATATTATTTAAATACTCTTTGTACCTTCAACAACTCCAAAGCATTGAAAACCATGTAATTCACATAGTACCATTGCACTATGTAATGAATATAATGTCTTGGCATTATTGTAAAATATATCTGTAGTATTGTGTACTATGTGGCTTGTTTCTAAAAAAAAAGAAATGTCTGACGCAGGTGTACATTAACGGATCCTTAAACAAGCCCTCATAATAAATCTCTGATTGACAAATTCACTTGTGTAATGGATCGCTGTTCTGTTGATCAATGATTGAATTATGATCAATAATATGGTAGTAAACAATACATTGTATTCTAAAGCTGCTTTTTGTATCGTCTTTTCAATTATTAACTCTTCTGCAACAATAATGTAATGCATTTTAATTATATGAATATTTTTATTTTATATATATATATATATATATATATATATATATATATATATATATATATATATATATATATATATATATATATTTTAATATTTAAAGATAACTATGTATAATTATTTCATCATTATATATTGAATTGTTATATGAGGGGCTTTCTCTTAATGGGACACCATGTAATTAATTTGATTAAATATTTTAACTCGATTGACAGCCCTAGTCATGACATTAATGAATACTCACAGAGCTTTTCTGCACTTCACAGCTGGTATCAGTCGTCTTCTGCCCTCATCTGATGTGTTGTATTCCTTCAGATCAAACTCATCCAGCACCTCTGATATCTGAAGCATGTGGGCGATCGCTGAACAGTGAGCAGGAGAGAGTTTCTCCTCTGAGTGTTTGTCTGATTTCACAAACTCCTGAATCTCTCTGGACAGAGTCTGATCGTTCATCTCCAGCAGACACAGGAACAGACTGATGGATCTGTCAGCTGAGAGACATTTATAGTCATCACTGAACCGATTGATGGATCTGTCAGCTGAGAGACGTTTACCACACTTGATTTTGTCTTTAATGTACTGTGTGATTTCTCTGATGCTCTCTGAACTGTTCTCTGTGTGTGTCAGTAGATCCTGTAAGAGTCTCTGATTGGACTCCAGTGAGATGCCCAGCAGGAATCGCAGGAAAAGATCCAGCTGTCCATTTGCACTCTGAAGGGATTTATCAACTGCTGCTGTTAGTAGATCACACAGAGAGTTTCCTCTAATGTATGATTCATATCTATAATCCAGAATCATCTGCAGTGATTCACTGTTCTTCTTTAAATGTGAGTAAAACACAAAGAAAGCAGCCAGAAACTCCTGAAAGCTCAGATGAATGAAGCTGTAGACTTTCCTCTGATGAATCACAGATTCCTCCTTAAAGATCTCAGTGCAGATCCCAGAATACACTGAGGCGTCAGTGACGTCTATGCCGCTCTCTTTCAGGTCCTCCTCATAGAACATGACATTGCCCTTCATCAGCTGTTTGAAAGCCAGTTCAGCAAGTTTCACAATCACTTCTCTGGACTGCAGGAGTTTCTCTTCATACTTCTGATTCCTCACATTGATCTGCATGAGCAGGAAGTGGATGTACATTTCAGTCAGAGTTTGAGGGATTTCTGCACTGTCGTCTTGTTTCAGGATGTTTTGAAGCACAGTGGATGAGATCCAGCAGAAGACTGGTATGTGGCACATGATGTGGAGGCTTCTTGCTCTTCTAATGTGTGAGATGATTCTGCTGGCTTGATGCTCATCACTGATTCTCTTCCTGAAATATTCCTCCTTCTGAGGGTCATTGAATCCCTGAATCTCTGTCACACGCTTGATGTATTTGGAGGGGATCTGATTGGCTGCTGCTGGTCTGGAGGTGATCCAGATGAGAGCAGAGGGAAGCAGATCTCCTTTGATGAGGTTTGACATCAACACACCCACTGATGAAGTCTCAGTCACATCAGGATCTTTCTCATTGTCTGAAAACTCCAGTTTAATTCTGCTTTCATCCAGACCATCAAAGATGAACACAAGTTTACACTCATTATAAATCTTTGAGTTCAGATCGTGAAGTTCAGGATGAAAGTCCAGCAGAAGTTTGTGAAGACTGTACTGCTCATCTTTAATCAAGTTCAGCTCTCGAAATGGAAGCACAAACATGAAATCTACATCCCGATTGGTCTTTCCCTCGGCCCAGTCCACAATGAACTTCTGCACAGAGACTGTTTTTCCAATTCCAGCGATGCCTTTAGTAAGAACAGTCTTTATTTGCTCTGTTCTCTTCTCCTCACATCCTGCTTCAGGTTTAAAGATGTCATTGCAGGAGATTGGAGTGTCTTGATGGTGTTGAGTTCTGGGTGTTTTCTCCATGTGTAAAACCTCATGTTCTTCATTCACTCCTTCACTCTCTCCCTCTATGATGTAGAGCTGTGTGTAAATCCTGTTCAGGAGCGTTTGATTCTCCTGTAGTTTGATTCCCTCAAATAAGCTCTCATACTTGTTCTTCATGCTGGTTTTGTGTTTGTGTTTGACTGTCTGAAGAACATCATCTACTGGTGGATGAGAATCCTGCTGCAGGTCTCCAGTCACATCATCTCTATTCACACGGCAGAAAACAAGGAGAAAAGAAACTGATGAAAGAAGAACATCAAATATCTTCATAAACAAAGAACAGTTTGGGTGTTATGAATGTAAAGGAATAGTTCACACAAAAATGATCTCATTATTTACTCACCCTTGTGTCACTCCAAACTTGTATGACTTTCTTTCTTCTGCAGAACACAAAGATATTTTGAAGAATATTTCGGCTGTTTTGGCCCATACAATGCCAGTGAATGGGGTTCAACACTTTCAAGCACCAAAAACAACATAAAAGCAGCATAAAGGTAATCCATTAGACTCTAGTGGTTTAATCCATGTCTTCTGAAGCGATAAGATCAGTTTGGGTGAGACACTCAATTTAAGGTCTTCTTCATTAAAATCTTCAGCTTATCTTTACTATGTGCATTCATGAGTGAAGCTTGTTCACACGTCCTCATGCTCGACACATGCACTGTATGTGATCATGTGATCTCACTGCTTTCTGTCGGTTAGCATCCAGGAAAAGCACACATATGCACCATACTGAACAATAAACCAATTAACATCTAAATCTAATTTGGAGTGTACAAACAGCATTGTACAGCACATGGTTTACACTGGTTGTTGTTTTTAAATGTGCTCTAGAAATAAACTGACCTTGACCTTCTGGTTGTATTAAAACCATGTTAGTTCTTGCATGAACATGAAATTACGATCGCATCAAGCGTGAGGTAGGGATGGGCGATATGGCCAAAAAAATTTATCACGATAATTTCAGGGATTTATTGCGATAACGATACAAATGACGATAAATTATTTTCTTCTGTAAAATATCAGATTGTTATGTTTAAGTTGTGTTCCAGTGACTGTGCTGAAAAACATCACACAACAACAATTACACAATAATAATAATTCAAATCAATTACAAGTTTAAAATGTAAACACAGATTCTTTATTTATTTATACTCTCATGGTGGAAAAATAGTGCAAAGCAAACAGCAAAAGTAACAATCACCAACCATGTCTTCAGTTGTCTTTCAAAATTACAACAGAGTACAACTGCAAATAAATCCTGATAAAGTAAAGAAGTTCAGAGTGAAACACACTCTTACCCCGGATTTCCACCAACTGCGGAACGGCTGCGAATCGGCTCCGCTGCGTGTCGGATCCGTGCTCTGCCGTCCTTCAATACCTACCAGATACGGATTTGTTGCGGAACGGCTGCGTTCCGCCATGCTTGTTTTCACTCCGCACAGAGAATGTCCGCACGTGAACAGTGAATCACGTCATCAACTAGACTTATCGTTTTTATCGTGAGGAGACACATTTTTATCGTGAGGAGAATTTTCAACGATATATCGCAAACGATAAGATATCGCCCATCCCTAGCGTGAGGATGTGTGAACAAGCTTCTCTCGTGAACACACATAGGACAGCTAAACTTTTACTGAATAAGGACTTAAATAACCAAATATTGGTCTGTTTCTCACCCAAAACCGATTTTATCTCTTCAGAAGACATGGATTAAACCACCTGGATTATCTTTATGATGTCTTTATGTCCTTTGAGAGTGAAAGTTTGGTCCCCATTGACTTGTATTGTATGGATATATTCACATCTCCATCAAAATATCTTTATTTGTGTTGTGCAGAAGAAAGAAAGTCATGCGAGTTTGAGATGGCATGAGGGGGAGTAAATCATGAGAGAATTATCATTTTTGGGGAGAACTATTCCTTTAACACAATCCTTCATGAATTTCAAGTGTTATTGCTTTATAATGCACATATAATGACACCTGACCTCACTGGTGTACGGTCATGAGGTGCGTGCATTACACAGTGATTGTAAACAAATGTACATTTATGTTTTACACTGGATTCTTTCTAATCGCCCCTCAGACTGTGATGTACACGTTCATACTGTCAGTCAACATGATAGTCCTCACCTCACATCAGCACAAGGAGCTCCTGAACTGAAGTTAGGTGGACGACCCATTGACCCGTCACTCTTCATGGACACACAGCTGGATTCAGGAGATTCTCCATGAATGACACTAAAACACAACAACAATTAAACACCGTTTTAAAACTACAAACTCTCACAAACACTCTTTTCCTCTCATCAGTTTCTCAGCTTTGATGATTCTCACACACCTTGTACATTAAAAAAGCAGATTGTCATGGTTACACACAGTGACAGTTTGGTAATGTTTAATGCACAGTCCTAGTTCATCATTCAGGACTTTCACTTCTGCTTATTTAAAGAAGATTGTGGCAGGGTGGACCCTAATCAGGCTAATTAAGCCCTTGAGAGGGATAAAGGCCGACCGGAGATGGCAGTGTGACAGAGAGAGAGATTTAAGGGCAGCTCTCCAACACCTGTGTGTGGTTGTGTATTTTTGGTTCAGTTTATTATTAAACTATTATTTATATTGTCAAGCCGGTTCTCGCCACCTCCTTTCCATTAAACCCTTTACACTGGTGCCGAAAACCCGGGAAGGAGGAGAGTAGAGCCGACTGGGCGGGGAGAAGGGGCTCCTAGTCGACCGCCTGGAGCGCACAGGGCCGCTGCTAGGGGCGGGGGAGACCCCTTCTGTTCCCCGAGAACGTGGCAGGGTGTTCCATCCACCAGGGGCCGGAGGACTGCCTTTGATTCACACACAGAAGCACGGCTGGCATCCATTAGAGGGAGAAGGTGTGGCCGAAGACCAAGCTACGTATCGGAGAACTGAAGAGTAAGTGTTTTTTTTTCTTTCCTCTCTCGCTGCCGCTCTGCGCTGGACTTTCCCTCTCTTTTAAATTTGTAGGTGTTTTTTTATGTGTTTTTTGGGGGTTACAGTGAGTACCCTGTGTTTTGAATTGTTATCGTTGTTTGCCTCCCCCTGTCCCCTTCCAGATTCAGGAAGGTGGGGATGACCTGCCAGCAGCCAGAGTTTCATCTTCTACATTCAACTGACTGTACAAGTTTTCCAGTTCTGTCTGTGACTGAATGAAACCGTCTCACTGTCATCTTACTGTAGATCTCACTTTACCCTAAAGCTGTTTTCACATGTTTCTACTTGAGATAATCCAGTCTGAGTGTTTTATACTGTAGTGTTGAGCAGCATATCAGAAATATCTATCAGTGTATTTTATTAAACCATTGAAATCCTCTGACCTCTTGACCTTCCCTGTGTCTGTCTGTCCACTGAGATCCTTTGTGGAGTCCATGACATCATCTGAACAGTCCATTGAACACCTGTCAACAAACAGGACATAATCTATATTCAGGCCAATCAAATCAGTAACATTTCAGTTAGGGTGACCATAATCTGGTTTTCCAAAAAAAAGGACACCTTATTTTTTGCCGGGTGGGGGGGTAAATAGGGTTTCCAACATTCTTTTGAATATCCATGTACTAAAATAAAATATTTGATGCCATGAGTGTACCTTCATTTACTATTATTTTAAATGGCCATGGAAAATTAAGCATTGTGATAACAATTTTACCTGGTCGCAAAAAGTAGTTCTTTAATTTACCTGATGAACTTTCACATTTTGCTGACCCTTAATGCTCGGCAGAGCTGATGTGTGCTTCTAAATCACTTGCATCTTTATTAGCAACTGACACATAAGTGCAGCTTTACATGTCATACATTCTCCTTCCCATGGATCTTCACCTGGACGGCCTTTTTTTGTGCAAATCTTCTGCAAAACGACCCTTATCTCTTCCGGCAACATGAGCGAAGGCGACCTTTGGCAACCGGATGTGGGCGTGTCCAGCGACAAAGTTGAGAAATGTTTAACTTTATGCAAATGAAGAGCGACATTCAGGAACAACAGCCAATATGAGAGAGGATGTTAGAGCTCACGTGATCCTAACATTTTAATAATAATATTAATTGTAAAGAAACAGTGCTGTTTAGACTCTCCATACACACCACTAGCGACCTAACCGCTAGCCACTGGCAACATGGAGCAACAAAGTAGCTGGCAGTGTGAATGCAGCTTTAGCGACTTTATTTCTAAAAAGCACCTAGCGACAAATCTAGCGACTTTTTGGACAAATCTTAGATACTTTCCATAAAAGAGTTGCCAGTACTGCCGTGCGAGCGCGAGGACTTGCTTTCCCGCTGCAAATTTTAGTGGTACAGGCACAAAATGTAGGGGCGCACACCTTAAATCGACCTGCAACATTCACATTTTCCCAATTTTAACTGTATTTCTGATAAATGCTTTGGTAATACATAGAGACAGAGTGTATTTAGGCCACGCCTACAGAAACTGTGCTGTTTTATTTTAGATCACGGTCACATATTAACTGAAGCCCCTCCTCCTGTCATTTTCCGGAAGAGAAGAGGCTTGTTTGAGATGAGCAAAATCTGCGCAGAACCGATCACCGGTGATCAGCGCGTAATGCATGCCGGTTAGAAATGTGTCCGAGAGCGGTTCGCCCGGATGCGCGCGCGGGGGGGAGTGAGCGAGGCGACGCGGCCGTGGTCGCGCCGGAGGCCGCTCGCCCTCCCTTCCCTCGCGCCGGCGCCGCACCGGGATTGTACGGGTGACCTCGCAACAGTCGAGGACGGACCGCCGCGGTCCGCCTAGGGCGGGGGGAGCGCCACCACCCCCGCCTCGCTCTGTGTGGCTCGTCCGGCCTTCTCGCCCTCCGGAGCCTTTCGGTAATGATCCTTCCACAGGTTCACCTACGGAAACCTTGTTTCGGGGCATCCCTTGGGCCCACCACCCATTGGAGGAACCGCAGGAGTCGGGTGCGCTGCCATATGGGCGACAGTGAAGGCCGTGGGCCTCGACGGACCAGACCCGGGCAGCAAAGGCTTGCTCTGGGGACGTGGAATGTCACCTCACTGGGGGGAAGGAGCCGGAACTAGTGAGGGAGGTGGAGCGTTACCAGTTGGATCTGGTGGGGCTTACATCGACGCACAGTTTTGGCTCTGGATCCGTACTCCTGGATAGGGGATGGACTCTATTCTTCTCTGGAGTTTCCCAGGGTGTGAGGCGACGGGCGGGTGTGGGGATACTCACGAGTCCCCGGCTGAGCGCCACTACGTTGGAGTTTACCCCGTGGACGAGAGGGTCGCCTCCCTACGCCTCACGGGTTGTGGGGAAAACTCTGACTGTTGTCTGTGCATATGCACCGAACAGCAGTTCAGAGTATTCGGCCTTCTTGGAGACCCTGAATGGAGTCCTGAATAGGGCCCCAGTAGGGGACTCCATAGTGATGCTGGGTGACTTCAACGCACACGTGGGAAATGACAGAGACACCTGGAAAGGCGTGATTGGGAGGAACGGCCTCCCTGATCTGAACTCAAGTGGATGTTTGTTATTAGATTTCTGTGCTAGTTATGGATTATCTATAACAAACACCATGTTCGAACATAAGGATGCTCATAAGTGTACGTGGTACCAGAGCACCCTAGGCCGAAGGTCGATGATCGATTTTGTAATAGTGTCGTCGGATCTGAGGCCATATGTTTTGGACACTCGGGTAAAGAGAGGGGCACAGCTGTCAACCGATCACCATCTGGTGGTGAGTTGGGTCAGGGGGTGGGGAAAGACTCTGGACAGACCTGGGAAGCCCAAGCGAGTAGTGCGGGTGAACTGGGAACGTTTGGAGGAGGTCCCTGTCCGCGAGATCTTCAACTCACACCTCCGGCGGAGCTTTTCAGGCATCCCTGCGGAGGTTGGGGACATTGAACCGGAGTGGGCAATGTTCAAAGCTTCCATTGCCGAAGCCGCGGTGGAGAGCTGCGGCCTCAAGGTTTTAGGTGCTGCAAGGGGTGGTAACCCTCGAACACCGTGGTGGACACTGGTGGTCAGGGAAGCCGTCCGACTGAAGAAAGAGGCCTTCCGGGATTTGTTGTCCCGGAGGTCTCCGGAGGTAGTTGCAAGGTACCGACAGGCCCGAAGGGCTGCGGCCTCGGCCGTGAGGGAGGCAAAGCAGTGGGTGTGGGAAAAGTTCGGAGAAGCCATGGAGAAGGACTTTCGGTCCGCACCAAAGTGCTTCTGGAAAACCGTCCGCCACCTTAGGAGGGGAAACGGGGAACCATTCAAGCTGTATACAGCAAAGATGGGACGCTGTTGACCTCAACCGAGGAGGTTATTGGGCGTGGAAGGAACACTTTGAAGAACTCCTAAATCCCAACACGCCCTCTATGGTAGAGGCAGAGCCGGAGGATGATGGGGGATCAGATTCTATTTCCCTGGGGAGGTCACTGAGGTAGTCAAACAACTCCGCAGTGGCAAAGCCCCAGGGATTGATGAGATCCGACCAGAAATGCTGAAAGCTCTGGATGTGGAGGGGTGTCATGGATGACACGCCTCTTCAACATTGCGTGGAAATCTTGGACAGTGCCTAAGGAGTGGCAGAACGGGGTGGTGGTTCCCTCTTCAAAAGGGGGATCAGAGAGTGTGTGCCAACTACAGGGGTATCACACTTCTCAGCCTCCCTGGTAAAGTTTACTCCAAGGTGCTGGAGAGGAGGGTTCGGCCGATTGTCGAACCTCAGATTGAAGAGGAACAATGCGGTTTTCGCCCTGGCCGTGGAACGACAGACCAGATCTTTACTCTCGCAAGGATCCTGGAGGGGGCCTGGGAGTATGCCCATCCGGTCTACATGTGTTTTGTGGATCTGGAGAAGGCGTATGACCGGGTCCCCCGGAGAGACTGTGGGAGGTGCTGCGGGAGTACAGGGTGGGGGTCCCTTCTTAGGGCTGATCCAATCCCTGTACGTCCAAAGCGAGGGCTGTGTCCGGGTCCTCGGCACAAAGTCGAAGTTCATTCCATGTGGGGTTGGTCTCCGCCAAGGCTGCGCTTTGTCACCAATCCTGTTTGTGATATTCATGGACAGGATATCGAGGCGTAGTCAGGGTGGGGAAGGTGTGCGGTTCGGTGGGCTGGGGATCTCATCGCTGCTTTTTGCAGATGATGTTGTCTTCATGTCATCATCGGTCCGTGACCTTCAGCTCTCACTGGATCGCTTGGCAGTCGAGTGTGAAGCAGCTGGGATGAGGATTAGCACCTCTAAATCTGAGGCCATGGTTCTCAGCAGGAAACCGATGGAGTGCGTACTCCAGGTAGGGAATGAGGTTTTGCCCCAAGTGAAGGAGTTCAAGTACCTCGGGGTCTTGTTCACGAGTGAGGGACAATGGAGCGGGAGGTTGGCCGGAGAATCGGGGCAGCAGGGGCGGTATTGCACTCGCTCTATCGCACCGTTAGTCACGAAAAGAGAGCTGAGCCGAAAGGCAAAGCTCTCGATCTACCGGTCAATTTTTGTTCCTACCCTCACCTATGGTCATGAAGGTTGGGTCATGACCGAAAGAACTAGGTCGCGAGTACAAGCGGCCGAAATGGGCTTCCTCAGAAGGGTGGCGGGCTTCTCCCTTAGAGATAGGGTGAGGAGCTCAGTCATCCGTGAGGAGCTCGGAGTAGAGCCGCTGCTCCTTTGCGTTGAAAGGAGTCAGTTGAGGTGGTTTGGGCATCTGGTAAGGATGCCCCCTGGCCGCCTCCCTAGGGAGGTGTTTCAGGCACGTCCAGCTGGGAGGAGGCCTCCGGGAAGACCCAGGACTAGGTGGAGAGATTACATCGATTTATAAGGTGATTTATAAGTCAGCTGGCTGACGACACAACCTTGTTTCTAAAATATGTTGAGCAGGTCCCAAAGGCCATTGAAATTATTGCCTCATTCTCAAAAGCATCTGGTTTACAATTGAACTTGAAAAAGTGAGTTATTAATTATACATGACTGCCATCTTGAGGCTGCATATGGCATCCCTATTAAAACTACTGTCAAATACTTGTGTACATAAAACAAAATATACTAAATTAAGTGAAACCTTAAATGTATGGAACAAAATGGATGAATGTAAATCAAGATTAGACAGATGGTTAAATAGAGATATTTCTCTTTTTGGCTGCATATATTTAACCAAAATGTAAAGCCTTTCAAGATGTATTTACCAGCTTATTCTCTGTCTATCTCCAACAAAGCTACTAAAACCATCAATAAATTAAACTATGATTACATTTGGAAAAGAAAACCTCATTATTTGAAAAAAAGTGACTATAGTGAAAGACTATGAAGATGGTGGGCAACAAGCCATTGACTTTGACTGTATAAATGGAAGCTTAAAGACTAAATGTTTAAGATCCTTTCTAGTAAACAGTAACAGCTTTTGGTATTGTGTTCCCGGGGAGTTGTTTAGAAGGATTGGAGGTATTGATTTCCTTTTACACTGTGATTTTGATGTTCAAAAGTACCTATAAAACTGTCTGCACTCCATTCACAAGTACTGCTGTATTGGAAACTACTGTACAAACATCATTTTACACCCCATGATGTTCCCATCTGGAATTGCAGATTCATTTGTTTTAGTCCTTATATTTCAAGGATTGGATTGAAAACAACATTTGGTCTGTCACACATTTACTACACAATTATGGAAATGTTTTATCTTTGAAAAACTTGGTACAAAATGTAATTTCAGTGCAACTGTAAAAACTATGATCAGGTTGTCCAAAGCATCCCATCTGCTTTCTTTTTGATGGCATAAAATGCTCTTCCTCATATGTTCAACCCCCCTCATCTTCCTTCATTGATGATTGCTGGTCACCAGTTCTCCAGTAAGACTTTACAGAACAAAGTGTTCTGTGGTCTCTTTACTCTTACTTTATATCCAATGCAATCTAGCCCAAACATTGTTTCTCTTATCTTCAATCAATCTACTTTGAAGAAACTAAATACAGATTTCTTAAAATTACCTTTACCCCCAAAAGCAAAAGAGCTTCACTTCAAAGTATTTAATGATATATATCCTTCAAGAGAACTCCTTGCACGAAGATTCAATTTTGATCCAAATAAATGTATATTTTACGTTACGTTTATATACAGGACGGATCACTTGTTTATCTTCTGCTCTTACAGTAACATGTTCTGGTGTGACATGTGTGATTGTCTGGAGCCTCATCTCCAGTCTCCCTCCACTTTCACTAGAGATAACATCACATTTGAAGGACAAAAACTACAAAGTTCTAAAAAATACTTCCACAAATGTAAATGTATTAAAACACAGCCTCTATTTACTGTCTTCACAAAAGAATTTGCATTTTACCACAAATCTCTTGTTTGTGGAGAAGAAAACAGCAAAAAGACTGCTTAATTTCATTGATGCCTTAAAATTAACCGAAGCCCCTTAAACATTTCTCTTTATTTTTTAATTCAGCATTATGTTTTATCCTGTGTGCTCCGTTTCTTATAAGCTTCGATGTTGTTGTGACCTTTCATTCTGCCAAATACTGTTGTACAATTTATATCTCCAATAAAACACACTTGTACTACACAACTTTCTCCAGAGATAGTTCGTAGAAGAAGAACTCTTAGGACATGAGCGCCCTCTAGTGGCTACTATAAAACTTACAGTATTACAAACTTTTTTTATTGCAATTTTAACAACAGAGAATACAATAACACACAAACAATCCTTCAGACAGCAAATAAGTTATGTCTCAATAGTCAACAAGAGACATTATATAAAAAGTATAATTAACCTATTGAAAAATATTTTCTAAAAAAATGGAAAGAGAAAAAAAAGGGCACATAGATAATAAAAACATATTACGAAATAATATTAAACATGGTACAAATGCTAGATGTTTTTATGGATTTCTTATTAACAGACACTGAGATTGTATTTAAATAAAACTTCAATTCTTGTTTGAAGATGTTAAAGCAGGATTTACTTTTTCAATATTTACATTTATGAATATAAAACTTTCCAATGAATAAAGTAAAGTTTATACAAAACCTGGCTTTGATTAGATTCTTGTCATTAATATAAAACCCAAAAAGAATGTGTCTATAAGATCAGGAAACATCACAAAACACTTTTTGGACAATCAAGGCTTTAACGTCACTCCAGAAAGACTGAGCAAAAGGACACTCCCAAAACAAATGACTGACAGTTTCAGAAGAAACTTCACAAAAAGAGCAGCATGTATCAATGTAACTTTGACATTTCTGACAGGATCAAACCTGTAAATCATTTTAGAAGATATTTCTTTAACTTGATTTGTTAGGAAACATTTCTGAGGGAGTGACCAAACATACGTCCACTTAATATCATCAGAAACGTTGTTCCAATCAGAGATAATGGATGGAAATGAGGTAACAAGGTTCAGAAATAAAGAGCTGATTTTGTAATTGGATTTATGAACAGAGAAACAAATAGAAGCAACCGGATTCAGGGCTGCGGGGACAAACACAAATCATTGAGACACTATTATTGTTTCTAAAAAGCATACAAATTTCCAAAGAGATGGCCTTGAAAACTAGATTCAATTCTTTCCTAGATACTGGAATTTCATATCTCCATATAAAATCAGAGTAGTTGAATAAATGACCATCCTTATCAAACAGCTGGTTCACCAACATCACTCCATTACTGAACCAGTTTTCCAGAAACAATGATTTCCTCTTATGTAGAATATTACAATTATTCCAAATAAAACAATTGTGTGGTGAGACATTGTGCTTGTAAATAATTCCTCAAGACAAAAGCATTTGCTGATGATCATTGGAGAGTTTAATAGGAAGTTTACTAATAGAATAGTTGCACATTAAAAGAAAATATAAACCTCCTATTTGAGAGAAGACATATCGTGGGATTACACCCCAAATAGAAGATTGATTGTGGAGGAAGTGTTTAAGACAATTCATTTTTAGGGTATTATTAAGGGAGTCAAAATCAATCAAATTTAAGCCGCCCTTATTATAGGAGTTTAATATAACAAATTTTCTAATATAGTGATTTTTATTTTTCCATAAATATTTAATCAACATTACATCAATTAAATTGCAAGTAGACTTATCCACAAATAGAGACTGAGCAGCACAAGACAACCTGGAGAAATCTCAGTTCTGCCTTTCAGGGATAAATCTCCTAATAACCAAAGATTACATTTTTCTGTGTTTTCTCGACAATTGGGTTCAAATTCACCTTACATCTTAATTTAGTATCTTTTGTTATTTGGATTCCCAAATACGTAATGCTCTCTTCAACAGGAATATTACAGATAGAGGATGTAGCACATTGTTTAATCGGGAGTAACTCACATTTATTAATATTAAAGGGGTCATGACATGGTTTTTTTTATTGTATTATTATGTTCCCTTAGGTGCAATTATAGTATTAATATATTTTTTTTTAAGAAAAACTTTTAAAATCTAGTGATTTATGACCTTTTCCCACCCTGTTTCTCATCCTCTGATTCAAACAGTCTGTTTTGGGGGCGTTTTCCATTTAAGACTTCAGTGTTAACGCCCACTGTTATGATTGGCTAACGTCAGTGCCTATGTATCAATTATTGACGCCCCAGCCAGAACAATATGCAAGTAAACTAAGTAAAAACACTGTGATTATTCATAATGAATGAAATTGCGCTTTAAAAAGTAGTTTAAAGTTTAAAATAGATTACTTACAGTTTGCGTCGTCGTTGTTCCCAGAATAGTCGGCACGGACTTATCTTTGAGCAACAGTTTTCTGGCAAAGCCAGCATCATATTGAGATTTGTTCTCAAAACAGTCATCCTTAAAATGTACAGAACAAACGCTTAAGTTAACACTGCCGTGACTGGGACGTCCGCAAAAAATAAACTGCATCCATTTTTCCCTGACGTCTGGATCTTTCGGCAGCTTATTCAGAGGTTTTGTTTGACCACAGCCAGGAACAGCACATCTGTGTGGCATCGTAATTTTCCTGTGCACAAGTAGTCTCTGTCAGAGCTCGCTGTCCATCGACTGAACACTTGTGAGGCGCACGGCGATACTGAAATGAGCGTAGTTGTCTTGCGCTTAAAGCGTAGTTATCTTGTACTGGAGGCGGTCATATGCAAACGCTGTTACGTCACTTCTAACCGTCACGTCACTTCTAACCATGAATCCAGAACGAGCTGTATTTTGAGCTTGATTAAATAAATGATTCGTTTAGAATGGGGAGGACGTCTTAAAATATTAAACTTGCAGGACGTTTTAATGATACAAAGACCTCTTATATACCAAAAGATCAAGGCAAATTTGGTTTCTCATGTCATGACCCCTTTAAGCACAAGGCCAGAAGCTTTTGAAAAAGATAGAAGGGAGGTTAAAACAATTGGGATCTGAGAGGCATCTCTGAGAAACAACGCTGTATCATCTGCCAGTTGGCTAATAATTAATTCTGTACCATCTATGGAAATTCCTGTCGCAGGACTCTCTTTAATATGTAGATTTAAAAACTGTGTAGCTATTAGAGAAAGGTATGGGGAGATGGGGCAACCTTGTCTTACACCCCGCTTTAATGAAAATCTCGGAGAAGTGCCGTTAAGAGTCAGAGTTATTTCCATTACTATAAAGCATTTTAACACATCTACAAAAACATTTACCAAAACCAATTCTGTGCAGAGCCTGTAACATAAATTCATGTTCTAAACAATCAAACGCTTTGTAATAGTCAAGAAAGAGGATAAAACTATCAGTGGAAATAAGATCTGAGTAATCTAACATATCTAAAATCAAGCGTATATTATTAGAAATATGTCTCTGATGGATAAAACCTGATTGACACTCATCAATTATATTATTTACAGTCAATTTTAGCCTCTTTGCTAAGACTAGTGCAATAATTTTATAATCAGTGTTCAATAAGGAAACTGGACACCAGTTATCTATTAAAAGGGGATCTTTATTGGGTTTAGGAATTAATGTTATTAGCCCCTGACATAAAGAGGGAGGAAGCGTGTTTTCTCAATACTCTCTATAAACATTTTATGTAAAAGAAAGTGCCAAATTTGGAATAAATGCTTTATAAAGCTCTGCAGATATCCCATCAGTACCTGGGGATTTGGTAATTTTTAGATTATTTATTGAATCCATTTCTGAAAGACTAATAGATGCATCACAGGCTACAATCTTCTTTATTAATTTGTTTTATGTGAGATAATGAATAAACAAATTCAGTAGCAGATTGCTGGTAGAATTTAGAAGAATATAAGTCATTATAAAATTTAGTACAAAAGTCTGCAATTTTTTTAAAATCATCAAGTTACATTCCCATTAATACACAGTTGATGAATATAATTTTTAGCTTGCTGCCTCTCCAACCTAAAGAAATATGAGTTCTGCTCACCCTCCTCTAGCCAATTTCCATGAGATCTGATGAAGGCACCTTCAGCCTTTCCTATATATATATATATACAGTGAGGAAAATAAGTATTTGAACACCCTGCTATTTTGCAAGTTCTCCCACTTAGAAATCATGGAGGGGTCTGAAATTGTCATCGTAGGTGCATGTCCACTGTGAGAGACATAATCTAAAAAGAAAAATCCAGAAATCACAGTGTATGATTTTTTAACTATTTATTTGTATGATACAGCTGCAAATAAGTATTTGAACACCTGTCTATCAGCTAGAATTCTGACCCTCAAAGACCTGTTAGTCTGCCTTTAAAATGTCCACCTCCACTCCATTTATTATCCTAAATTAGATGCACCTGTTTGAGGTCGTTAGCTGCATAAAGACACCTGTCCACCCCATACAATCAGTAAGAATCCAACTACTAACATGGCCAAGACCAAAGAGCTGTCCAAAGACACTAGAGACAAAATTGTACACCTCCACAAGGCTGGAAAGGGCTACGGGAAATTGCCAAGCAGCTTGGTGAAAAAAGGTCCACTGTTGGAGCAATCATTAGAAAATGGAAGAAGCTAAACATGACTGTCAATCTCCCTCGGACTGGGGCTCCATGCAAGATCTCACCTCGTGGGGTCTCAATGATCCTAAGAAAGGTGAGAAATCAGCCCAGAACTACACAGGAGGAGCTGGTCAATGACCTGAAAAGAGCTGGGACCACCGTTTCCAAGGTTACTGTTGGTAATACACTAAGACGTCATGGTTTGAAATCATGCATGGCACGGAAGGTTCCCCTGCTTAAACCAGCACATGTCAAGGCCCGTCTTAAGTTTGCCAATGACCATTTGGATGATCCAGAGGAGTCATGGGAGAAAGTCATGTGGTCAGATGAGACCAAAATAGAACTTTTTGGTCATAATTCCACTAACCGTGTTTGGAGGAAGAAGAATGATGAGTACCATCCCAAGAACACCATCCCTACTGTGAAGCATGGGGGTGGTAGCATCATGCTTTGGGGGTGTTTTTCTGCACATGGGACAGGACGACTGCACTGTATTAAGGAGAGGATGACCGGGGCCATGTATTGCGAGATTTTGGGGAACAACCTCCTTCCCTCAGTTAGAGCATTGAAGATGGGTCGAGGCTGGGTCTTCCAACATGACAATGACCCGAAGCACACAGCCAGGATAACCAAGGAGTGGCTCTGTAAGAAGCATATCAAGGTTCTGGCGTGGCCTAGCCAGTCTCCAGACCTAAACCCAATAGAGAATCTTTGGAAGGAGCTCAAACTCCGTGTTTCTCAGCAACAGCCCAGAAACCTGACTGATCTAGAGAAGATCTGTGTGGAGGAGTGGGCCAAAATCCCTCCTGCAGTGTGTGCAAACCTGGTGAAAAACTACAGGAAACGTTTGACCTCTGTAATTGCAAACAAAGGCTACTGTACCAAATATTAACATTGATTTTCTCAGGTGTTCAAATACTTATTTGCAGCTGTATCATACAAATAAATAGTTAAAGAATCATACATTGTGATTTCTGGATTTTTTTTTTAGATTATGTCTCTCACAGTGGACATGCACCTACGATGACAATTTCAGACCCCTCCATGATTTCTAAGTGGGAGAACTTGCAAAATAGCAGGGTGTTCAAATACTTATTTTCCTCACTGTATGTCCTCCAAGTGATGTTTCTGATCAATAAGCTCAATTCTTTCTGAATCTATAAGATCCTCCACGTTTTTATGTGATAAAGCAGTAATTCTAGCCATTAACATACTACAGTATTTCTGGCAATACTTCCCAATTTCACATTTGAGAAGTTCCCAATTACTGCAAAACATATCTTCTTTATTAGCTTTATCCCAATAGAAGGAAATTAAGAGATCAATTTTAGTGAGAACTTAGTTGTGTTTAAGAATTGAGGTGTTAAGTTTCCAATATGAGGATCTTTTAGTCAAGGAGGCAGAGGATACAAATACAGATAAGACTGGCCTTATGATCAGAAAACAGTGAGGGAAGTGTCAGTCTTTATATTTGATCATTTTGCAGAGGCCAAAAGTCAAGACGGGATTGACTAGAAAGTGAGTTATTGTTCCATGTGAATACTTTTTGCAAGGGATGAGTTTCTCGCCACACATCAACAGAACAGAAAATCGTTGCATGAAGGATAATAAATAGTCAGAATTTGCATTAGAAGGTTGGGTTGGGGGGGGGCATCTATCTAAAGTACTATTCAAAACTACATTAAAATCACCACCAAATATTAAAAAAGAATTTGGAAATTTAGATAACATATAAAATATACGAGTTCCTAATTTATAAAAAAAAAATCTTATTATCTTTTGGTGAATTATACCCATAAACATTGGCAAGAATACATGTCAAATTTGCAAACTGAAAGGCTAATATGATGTAATGACCATAAATATCACAGTACATTTATGCATTTACATTTACATTTATTGAATTTTTATCCAAAGCGACTTACAGGGAGTTAAATGCCTTGCTCAAGGACACAATGGTGGTGACTGTGGGGCTCGAATCAGCAACCTTCTGATTACCAGTTATGTGCTTTCGTCCACTACGCCAAAACCACTCCACATCAGTAGCCAAAATCTTTCCACTAAAATGTTTTTTTAAGACACAAACTCCGGCAGAATGCTCATTCCCATGAGACATCCACATTTCTAAACCCCATTGTGATCTCCATAAACTGACATCTTGTATAGTTGAATGTGATTCTTGTAGAAAGCAAAGGTCCGAGCTTAAATGTTTAAGATACAAAAAAACTGCTTTACGTTAAAGAATGTTACGTAGCCCTCTACAATTTAAAGAAATAATAGACAAAGACATGAAAAAGAAAGAAAAATAGAACAATAATTGGAGAAAGAACTAGACCTAAGAAAGAAAACCCAACCAGTCTGAACAAAGTTATATCAAGGGACGAGGACAACAATCCCTTCATATAGCTGGAGGATCAAAATGTACCATTGAAGAACAAAAATTATTCTTCCTTAGAAAACAATTTAGAGATGAAATAATTCACATTGCTTACATAGATCATCGAGAGGCTTAAATAAAGAATCTTATTTTCTTTTTAAAATGGTCGTTTATGACAAGCGCTCAGAAAAAATGAAATATTTATAAAACTTTCGTACCGTCAAAAGGAGGGATTTTTTTTTATGTATCCCATTGTTGTTGTTAACAAAGTTCAGGACATCAAAAAATTTAATTTAATCAATAGATCCTCTCAACAACTACTATAAAACAAGGTTTTGATTCACAAACAAACAAACATGTGTTCAAGGCACCATCTTGGACCCCCAGTCATACAAACTTGTGTTTGAGAACAACCTTAAACATATAAATCACACTATTCTGGTAAGAGTGTTTTTATTGCAACATGTGAAGCTAATGTTAAACTTTGTCTTTGTTAACCCATTTCTTCATCTTCTGTATAGTGACTATGAAAGCACATTTTGTTGCACATCATCACATTGTTTTTTAGCAACATTGTTACATTGTATGATCGAGAGAGACAGCAAATAATGTATATCAAAGGTCAAATGTACACCTGTTAGGTCATTCATCGTATTTTCTTCTACAGGACATTCTGAATAAATGATATGTAGGGAGGACGAATTACAAATAAAAATGAATCAGCAAGACTGGGAAGAAATCTCATATAATATATTCCACACTACTCAATGAGATGTTTTATAACAGCTGTTATTCAAAGGAAAAAGAAAGTAGTAGGAGCATCCATATCCTTAATAGAGCAAACCCTTGCCCTTATTAATGCTCCATGAACATGAAATCACGATCGCATCAAGCGTGAGGATGTGTGAACAAGCTTCTCTCGTGAACACACATAGGACAGCTAAACTTTTACTGAATAAGGACTCTAATAACCAAATATTGGTCTGTTTCTCACCCAAAACTGATCTTATCACTTCAGAAGACATGGATTAAACCACCTGGATTACCTTTATGATGTCTTTATGTCCTTTGAGTGTTTGGTCCCCATTGACTTGTATTGTATGGATATATTCAGATCTCCATCAAAATATCTTTATTTGTGTTGTGCAGAAGAAAGAAAGTCATATGAGTTTGAGATGGCATGAGGGGGAGTAAATCATGAGAGAATTATCATTTTTTCCTTTAACACAATCCTTCATGAATTTCAAGTGTTATTGCTTTTTACTCATGTTATGTAATAAAACTGACACATGTAATGACACCTGACCTCACTGGTGTACGGTCATGATGTGTGTGTGCATTACACAGTGATTGTAAACAAAATGTACATTTATTTTTTACACTGGATTCTTTCTAATCGCCCCTCAGACTGTGATGTACACGTTCATACTGTCAGTCAACATGAGAGTCCTCACCTCACATCAGCACAAGGAGCTCCTGAACTGAAGTTAGGTGGACGACCCATTGACGCATCACTCTTCATGGACACACAGCTGGATTCAGGAGATTCTCCATGAATGACACTAAAACACAACAACAATTAAACACCGTTTTAAAACTACAAACTCTCACAAACACTCTTTTCCTCTCATCAGTTTCTCAGCTTTGATGATTCTCACACACCTTATACATTTATTGAAGACAATAAAAACAATGACACAAATATAATCATGTATTCATTTTAAAAGGCAGATTGTCATGGTTACATACAGTAACAGTTTGGTAATGTTTAATGCACAGTCCTAGTTCAACAGTCAGGACTTTCACTTATCCTTATTTAAAGAAGATTGTGGCAAGGCGGACCTTAATCAGGCTAATTAAGCCCTTGAGAGGGATAATGGCCAACTGGAGACAGCAGTGCGACAGAGAGAGAGATTTAAGGGCAGCTCTCCAACACCTGTGTGTGGTTGTGTATTTTTGATTCTGTTAATTATTAAACTATTATTTATATTGTCAAGCCGGTTCTCGCCACCTCCTTTCCATTAATCCCTTTACACTGGTGCCGAAAACCCGGGAAGGAGGAGGGATGCGCCGTAGTAGAGTCCTCACCACTATCATCCACCCCAACGGAGCCGCAGCCATCTGCCAGGGGATGGAGCAGCCCAGCCGCCTGAGAGCGGATGAATGCGAGGGGAGAAGGGGGTCCCGGGAGAACCGCTGCCAGGGGCGGGGGAGACTCCTTTTGTTCCCTGAGAACGCAGCGGGGTGTTCCATCTGCCAGGGGTCGGAGGACGGTCTCCGATCCACTGTCGTCCAATAGAGGTATCAGAGAACTGGCGAGTAAGTGTTTATTTTTTCCTCTCTCTCGCTGCCGCTCCTTGTTGGCCTTTCCCTCTGTTTTAAATGGTACTGTATTGTACAACTGTATTGTTTTCGCAGTTACAGTGAATACCTTGTGTTTTGAATTATTATTGTCGTTTAATAACCCACCCAGATTCAGGAAGGTGGGGATGACCTGCCGGCAGCCAGAGTTTCATCTTCTAGATTCAACTGACTGTACAAGTTTTCCAGTTCTGTCTGTGACTGAATCAAACCGTCTCACCGTCATCTCACTTTACCCTAAAGCTGTTTTCACATGTTTCTACTTGAGATAATCCAGTCTGAGTGTTTTTATACTGTAGTGTTGTGCAGCATATCAGAAATATCTATCAGTGTATTTTATTAAACCATTGACATCCTCTGACCTCTTGACCTTCCCTGTGTCTGTCTGTCCACTGAGATCCTTTGTGGAGTCCATGACATCATCTGAACAGTCCACTGAACACCTGTCAACAAACGGGACATCATCTATATTCAGGCCAATCAAATCAGTAACATTTCAGTTAGGGGGACCATAATCTGGTTTTCCAAAAAAACAAAAAAAGAGGGTTTAATAGGACTTTGAGCAGGCTTTAGTTACTTTTCACTGAAAGTAGTTGGCAACACTGACAGCAGCAGCAAATGACAGCTGAGTGGCCACACGAAAGTGCAAATTTACAGAAGATTTGCTCCAAAGATTCCAGCAGAATGTGTGACATGTAAAGCTGCACTTATGTGTCAGTTGCTAATAAAGGTGCAAGTGATTTAGAAGCACACATCATCTCTGCTGAGCATTAAGGGTCAGCAAAAGGTGAAAGTTCATCAGGTAAATTAAAGCCCATGGTGCAGGTTTTTTTTTGGCAATTTTCTAGTTGGTAATAAACATTTAAACAGTTATCCATTGTATTTGATGTTGTAGGGTACTACAAAAAAGAAATATAATACGGAAAAGTAGGTGATATGTTAGCTTTTAGCTACAGCTTAGCGATTATTCTTATTTCTCCCACAATGCATTCCATGACGTCACATGAGGTACTCGCTGACTGTTGGGACGACAGAAGAAAGCCCGCGGCCCACCTTACAATTGAGGGAGAGTGGAGGCACACAAACCTCCACTCCCCTTGCTAGTCCTGAACAGACAGATGAAGATGATGATAATGCCTCTGTCATCAGTGACTTATCGTGGGTGCCCGAAGAGCCGATGCATGAGGAGGACTTGTTTGATGAGGAGCCACCTTACACGTGTGACCCCCATCACAAGTGAGATAGTTTAAAACCAACATAGACCATTTTGAATGCTCATTTTTGTGTACTGTAGCTTTGGTAGTTTGAATGCCCCCCCAACAACAATTTTTTTGTTCTTGTAGTGGCATTGACAAATTCATTGTTTGCCAAGAGGAGCTGATGGGCCTTTTTGTCATCTGTCCGGCCTGTTGTGAGAGGTCAGATAGTAGCATCGTGCAGCAGGAAGGAACTTTTCTTAAGATCAAGCAGGTACGGTTTTGTTTACGCAGAAGGCCATCTGATTAGAAAATCAGAATATCTAATTACAATCTGATAGCTCTGACTGTCTTGCCAGTTAATTTAATTTACAATGTATGTACCAGGCTGGCTTTATTCTATTGGTTTGTGATGGCATCATATTTGAGTGTTATACTGTATTGGTCATGTGTGTTTCATTGAAAACATGAAACCTTTGACCAGTAATGTACAGTACCTAATCTATATTGAATCCTGATATACTGTTGATTACACTTTTTTTTTTTTTTTCTTCTTCTTTTTTGTTTTTACATATCTAGGTCTGTGCATCATGTGGCTACCACCGTTTCTGGCAAAAGAAATGATGCACAGTAAAGTTGGAGAACATAATCACGAGGACTGCCTTACTGAAAGATGTTCGACAGCTGTCTCCACAGCATCAGACATTCTCCCTTGAGGCTTACCACTCCCTCATCTTGCACTTCGCACCCAAGCACACAGGGTTTTCATACCTTGGGATGTATAGCAGG
This sequence comes from Xyrauchen texanus, assembly GCF_025860055.1. Classification (NCBI taxonomy): domain Eukaryota; kingdom Metazoa; phylum Chordata; class Actinopteri; order Cypriniformes; family Catostomidae; genus Xyrauchen; species Xyrauchen texanus. The sequence goes on from NC_068287.1 coordinate 46,003,111, forward strand.
TCAGTGCTATCCAAGGAATAATACAGCCAATTATTATGCCTTTTATAGTAATAATAGTACCTATTATCATGCCTATTGTAGTAAAAAAAAAATCTCAAATGTGTTATTTTGTAGGCTTCTCTTAGCGGCGCTGCATTACAATCACAATGCCAACCGCGAGACAGCACGGAAAAGTGATGGGACGGAGAAGTACTGCGTATGGTATCCAGGCTTCAGAAAAGGTGCCCATGTGGATGCGTCCCATCAAAGAGGCAGCCTCATACGGTAAGCAGTGTCATGCAGTTCTATCATATTTTGAGATGGCTCACGAGACATCTGTGATCAGTGGCAATGATCTTTATTCAGTATTATTATTATTATATCTGCAGGTTATGCAACATCATTGATGAAGGCCCTTCAGGAAAGCAACACCCATTCACCTGCAGCTCTTCGAGAGGTTAGCGCTAATTTGTCCTCCGATGCACCCGCCCCCATCGCTAAATCCTTCGAACAGGTTCCTAAGGAGGAGGCCGTCAGCCTCTTCCTAGCCCGGCAGTCACGTTACAAGAGAACCTAAATTCACATTATTATTATTATTTTTTTCCACAGACAAGTCCAATGATTTAGTTGTAAGTATTTATTTTAGTTGTTATTTATCTTCTTTCCTTCTGTCCCTGTCATCTCATTTGGTGGTGGTTTCCTGTATTCTGCATGTTTTGTGTGTTGTTGCTTTGGTTTTACTTTGCACTAAATCATTACTTTTTTTCGTCTTTGTAAGTGGCATTAATTGTCGCTGTACCCCATTCAAGGGGTCCTGCATGCTGCATGTCTGCTCCTCTGTCTGTTATTTGCATGAAATTTGTTTTATGTAATTCAAAATAATTTACCAATCATTTTACCTGTGCCTTGTCAACCTCTGTGTGCGGTGTTGTCCGGGTTCACTGTGTGTCAGCTTGATATGCTTTTGCACGTATCACTGCATATGCATTCATGAAAGAGTGTGAGTGTGTGTGAGTGTGAGTGACTGTGTGACTGTGTGAGTAAGTGAGTGTGAGTGAGTGCGAGAACCATCAGTTGACCCTCAGGTAAGACCACACTTTTGCAGGCAAAAGAAACAATGTGCAAAGGTTTCAGGTCTAGCCCTTCATCAGTGGGCTTTTTTTATATAGATTTGTTTATTTGCAACCTGTGTCTTTATTCAGTAATCCTTGTCCTTGTTCAGTAAATGTTTAGTAACCCTTACAAGCAATGCCAATAAACTGTTTTTTCTTATTAAAATTCATGTGTTCTGTGTACTTTATAACATTTTAAGGGCAATTGGGCGATCACAACAGAATAAACAATTATTTTTATTCATTCTCATCCAAACGAGGCCATTGAAAGCCCTGATAGGTTTGGTCACCACTTTGGAAGTTTTGTCTGATGGTTGAAACCACACAAGAGGGTAGAGGCTTCCTTATACTCCTCCCTAAAACTCCATAAGCCCAGCTGTATAGCCTGCCTGTACGCAGTGTACCGGTATTGCCTAGGAATAAGTAGGAAAGATTCTTAAGTTTTAAACTCTGTAAGTAGGTTGGAAACGTCATTTGAAGCCTGTCTCTTATGCATGTTTGTGCATGCAACACATCTCCTGTCACCTATTGCTGTTGTTCAAAGGACTCAGTGTAAAAACATTGGTAAAGTAAACATAAACCATGAACATACTCGTGCGTGCTGGCTTGAAGGGGACCATGATCCTGTCTGAAGTGTGAATATGCTATTTGTAGCACAAACGGATTCAGGCAGCATGCCTCAAATCCAGGATGCTGCGTTAGGCACGTTACATCTGCTGGCAGCGGGTGAGATCCTCGACCAGCGACCAAAAGCGCTCACCTCCCTACAACACAAGCTCTCCACCACAGTTTCCATGGGACGACACCGCCCACACAGACACCTGCCAAACACAGCGACACAGACGCTTACTACTCACTCACTCCCTCTCCCGGTAAGCCTGACGGTGTCAATGACAATCAATCACGAGGAAAACTAGTTGGCACTATCAACAATAATCACACTGACGACGCCTACTGGCGTCGGCTACGTGATAACAACATTTTCACCGGAGAAAGAGGTAAAAGCTTAGAAATAAAGCATAAAAGTTATTGTATGCACTGCTGTTCATAGACTACTAGCTCCAGCGGTCATTGCTGCGCTTCTAAATGATAGCAACTCACCAGGACACTACACCAACTCTCCATTCATTCTCCTCTGACCATGCACTTATTTGTCTTTGACGGCCATCTGCTCTCGGTATTTCCTCATTCAGCCCTCTCACGCCTAAACGGTTCGAAATTGTATGGCTGTGGGCCATCATAAATGTTAACTGTGGGTCTTGCCACCTCTTCCTCATCCCAGTTAGACGCCATAGTAGTCAGTGCTAGTCTGCTAGAATTAGTTCAAGTAGCTGAGAACGGCTGAGGCTACATTCCACCGCGTCTACCTCATGTGACGTCATCGCGAATCACGTAAAAAATAACCGTTTCTAACCAAAAACTACAAAAACTGGACTTTAACACCATTTTGGAGACATTTCTAACTTTATATACATATCTTGACTGCTTTATCTACCCATTAATCGACAGTGGTGTTTAACCTTCACCATGGGCTTTAAAGGACTACTTTTTGCAACAAGGTAAAATTGTTATCACAATGATTCATTTTACATGTCCATTTAAAATAATAGTAAATGAAGGTACACTCATGGCATCAAATATTTTAATTTAGTACATGGACATTCAAAAGAATGTTGGAAATTATTTATTTATGTTATGCTAATAGTGTCTTTTTCACTGCATTTAAGTTTGCATTCATAGTACACGGCTCCAGACAAACTTATTTTACTAGAAGCACTGTAAATATTAACTGAAAATGTTAGGGGTACAGGCAGAAAATTTAGGGGCGTACACCTTAAATCGACCTGCAATACTATTATTCACATTTTCCCCATTTTTCCTGTATTTCTGATAAATGCTTTGGTAATAAATACAGAAACTACATTCTGCGGTTTTATTTTAGATCACAGTCACATATTAACTGAAGCCCCTCCTCCTGTCCTTTTCCGGAAGAGAAGAGGGAATATTCGGGCGAACGCGAGATTAAAATCACATTTATAATCCAGCGGTCAAACTCGCGCGAGCAATGCGAGGCGAATAATTTTGCTCATCTCAAACAAGCCTAATTTCTTCGCGTTGTGTGTGACGCCACACGATTGTAGATGACGTCATCCACTCACGGACCAAACTCCTCGTTTTTCAACATTAAATTAAAAAACTAAATGTCGTCAAATTTGAAGGTCGCACATGTGCGAGTAGTTGAAAAAAATACTGTCTCAAATAATAGTCGCAAACATTTGGTTGCAGTCGAGTCCTGTAGTAACTTTTGAACATTATCTCCCTTGAGTTTCGGTTTGTTTTGCAGCAGTTCAGTACTCACCTGTCAAGAGCTGTTGATGTTCACTTCCTGTTTACTGACTAGAATATCACCTACAAAATACTTCATCAATTGATTTATTGTTTCAGACAATTCAGTGCAGCACAAACTGTCGAACTTTTTCTATTTTTCTCTCGTCGTGTAATTTCCTGCTCGAGTCATAAAATGGCTGCTGTTTTAATAGTTTCTCTTTCACCTGTCACCTGAGGAGGAGGTGGAGTCTGAAAACAGACAAACAACATTTAAAGCTGCAGCAGAGGTCTGTAACATGAAGGTCTCTGAATGAACTCAGGGTTTCAGGTTGACAAATTCAATCCAATCAGGTTTAATTGTATCATGATGCAGCTCATCAACTTTCTCTCGCTGTGTCTCGTTTGGAAGGATGTGTCCTCCGGAGGTCATTTATCCCCTTACAAAAATTAACCATGGTTTTACTATAGTAAAACTGTAGTAACCATGACTTTAGTAACCATGGTTTTTTGGTGGAAACCATGGTTTTAAAAACCATGGTTTTGATACCATGGTTTTACTATAGTAATATTGATGTAATATTAGAGTAAAACTGTAGTAACTATGGTTTTGAAACCATGGTTCACATACCACAAATTAACCATAGTTGTATTACCACAATTTAACCATGGTTTTCCTGTATTATTACCATGGTTTTATTAAAGTAACTTGTACTACATTACATCATAGTTATGCAACAAACTTCAAAAAATGTTCACAAGTTATTCTACTAAACAGCCTTTATTACAGCAGTTACATCATATTTGAAAGAGAATATAAACCATTAACATAATGTGTAAAAAGTGTAATATGTGACACAATGATTCAGAACAATCTATTACATAAATATTGTTGTTGGAGCCATAGCCTAGTGTGTTTTCCCGATCACATTCCCACTCCTCTACCCTGTCATTTCCTGTCCATATCTCTACTGTACAATCCAAATAAAGTCTAAAGACCATACAATATTTTAAAAATAAATAAATATTGGTAAAGTATTGCAGTAGTAAAATTGATTTCAATTGCTAGATTAAATATTAAAAAGAGCACAAAGTAATGTCCAACGAATGAGCAAAACCAGATGTTTTCATTCTATTCTCTAAACATCCTACATAAACAGGTTTTGATTATAAAAACATTTTAAAAAAATGTACATAAAGTTTTTTCTTATTGAGAAAGCTTTATATATGCTCTAAATTGTATAAGCAAGAAATGAAAGGCGGCCTTAAGAATGTTTAAAATGATATTCTTTCACATAAAATAAAAATGCAGTCATATCAGTGTCTTACATTAAGTGATTTTACTCTACATGGAGTGAGTTACCTCCTGGGGGCAGATAAAGGTTAACCAAATATTGCCCAATCTATTTTGGCAACCCCCATTTTCAAAAACGTGATGCTGCATCCATGTCAGTAGTTGTCAGTATGAAGCACTGTTAGATCTGCCAGTAGGTTACAGACCAGCTTTGATTGTTGGTTGTGTTTTATTGACTTTAATCCCATTTGAATCAGGACCTAAAATGATAAGAATATATACCATATTATTACATGGTCTCTGGAATACTTGATTCTTATTGGTCAATCACACCATCCAATGGTCTGATATTTCTCTATTCTTATTAATTGGTGTGAGATGCTTGTGACCAACCACAGATAGCTCTTAGAAACTCGCAGAGTTTAGTCTTAAAGGGATAGTTCCACCAAAAATTATATTTTTTTTACTCACCCATGTCGTTTTAAATCTGTATGTCTTTTTTACTTCAGCTGAACACAAAAGAAGAAATTTTGAAGAATTTCTGGGTTTTTTCCTTACAATGGCATTAGATAGTGGCTATTGTTTTCAAACTTCAAAGGGTTTGAGAAAGATAAAAGACCATACATATTTTAAACTACTTGATAGTATGTAAAATGTTAAATTTTTGGGTGAACTATCCTATTAATATATTTTTTTCCCCCCATATGTGTAACATAAAGAAACATAAATGTTCTTCTGATTAAATATGGTTTGCCAAATGAGAAGTTGTCTTGACTATATCAATCACCAAGCTTGAGATGAGATCACAGTCAGGATACTTATTATATCTATATACACTAGATTATGTTTATCCACATTTTATTTGGAGAGAGATTAATTTGACAAAAGTTATTTTTTTTTATCATTTTACTAACCATTAATCCAATAGAACTCACTTTCCTTCCAGTCCTATCATTCTTTTTCATGTAGGTATTGTTTGTGCAGGTCCTTATGACAGGCTGTAAAACAAGGTGTGGGATTATGTACCATATACAATACGTCTAGGTTACTATTGTAGTGGTTACAGAAAAGTAAGTTTCTTGATTTGAAAACTTACCTGACATTTGGTAAAGAGCTTGTTTTTTTTAACTGACTGATTTATATTTTAATTCCTTTAAGTATTTATTTTTAGTCTTGTCAATTTATTCAGCGATTAGATACAAGCAAATATTGAATACAATATTGAACTGTATCCATAGAATATATATTCTATCAAATTTGGTAACTGTGTTATTTTGCATTATGCAAAATAACCTTTTCCCATCTGCTTGGACCCCACTGATAGACACTTGAGGTTACATTATATTGAATAAATGACTGTTTTATTATTTTCTTGTTAAAATGGAATGAGTTCAGTGTAACAAAATGTAATGCATTAGACTAGAGTTATAAATATTAAAACATAAAATTATTGGGTATCCATTTCACAAATAGATTTATAGAAAAGTCAGAAAACGAAAACACATCCATGCATCCTTTATTCTCCATAAAGTGTCTGGTAAGACCTGTAAACACACAAACACAAAACACATCAGAATAAAGCAGTCACAAAACTACTTTATCATATTTTTCAAATATGTATACACTGTAAATCAGGACTGAACAGTCTTTCCTAACCATTCAAGACCATATCATGTATGTTCTAGGTTACATACAACATTTTCACTATTTACTCTATAGAGCATCTGTGACTTTTTAAAAGGTGCTGTAAGTGATATTAGCCATTCTAGAACTTAGTTACCTCCTTTATAGTGTCCTTGTGCATATCATAACAGTGATATTAAAGCATGACAACAGTGTACATTGTAAAGTGTTGTACAATGGCCCATACACTCCCATAGTAAGGGCATTACTGTAACCAATTTTTAATGTCTTTAAAAAAAAAAAAAAGACATGAAAGGGGTGACTGTGGCTCAGGTGGTAGAGTGGGTCAGCCACTACTCACAGGTTTGGTGGTTCGATTCCTGGCCCACATGGCTCCACATGCCGAAGTGTCCTTAGGCAAGACACTAAACCCCAAGTTGCTCCCAATGGCAGGCTAGCGCCTTGCATGGCAGCTCTGCCACCATTGGTGTGTGTGTGAATGGGTGAATGAGTCACAGTGTAAAGCGCTTTGAATACCGCTAAGGTTAAAAAAGCATTATATAAGTGCAGACCATTTACCATTTACAAAACCTTATGCCACAGATGCTATCAATATACTGTAGCTTAAAGGGGTCATATTAGATTTTTTTTATTTTGTCCTACCCTCTCTTGAACAGCTTGCTTTCATTGTTCAGTTTGTTTCGAGCTGCCCCTCTCAGCTCCTTAACACTGGCAGTGGGGAATTTTTTTAAAGTGTAATCTGAAAAAAGTATTAAGAGAAAAATAGAGCCAAAGTCAGCAAACTGATTCACTAAAAAAATTCACACTACAATAATAAAAAAGAAATAAAAGTATACCAAAAATGCCATTAACAAGCTTTCTATCCAGAGATGGCTTCACAGCCTCTGTTGCGCTTCCTTTTTGTCCTGTTAGGGAGTGTGTTGACAACTCTTCACGTGTGAAGACAACTCCAAGAAGATCACAGACCAGTTTAGTGGGATGTTGATGACTGCATCTCAAAAGCTTGACTTTGTTTACTTTAACACCATCAGCAATGGTCACCTAAAAAATAAAAAATAGTAATAATAATTTGAACAACTTCTACCACTCCATAAGGCAATTAAAAAAGTATAAGGTAATACCATTTAAAGAGAATCTGCTTTATTTAGTGGATAATCTAGGACTTATTCAAATTTTCTTAAACGTACTATAAATACTGGATTAAACATTTAGTACTTATGCATTTATTCCTGTAAAAACAAAAATAGTAAAGGAACTAAATAAGCTACTCCAAAAAAGTCTTGTTACAAAAGAAGTACATTTGTCTATTCAAACCAACCAAATATTTTAATTTGCTAGCATCTTTTAAAGGGTTAGGTCACCCAAAAATGGAAATTCTGTCATAACTTACTCACCCTTATGTTGCCCTAAACCTGTATGACTTTCTTTCTTCTGAACAACACAAAAGGAGATTTTTTGAAGAATGTCCTGAGCTCTTTTCCACCCAATGACTGTATGACTAAGATTATCAAACCTCAAAAAGGATGCAAAAATTACCATAAAAGTAGCCCACATGACTAATATTTCCCCTTGTGTGTTCCACAGAAGACAGAAAGCCATATGGATCTGAAAGGATAAGGGGGGTTGGCAAGAGTTTGTAACATTGTAACATCGTTTCATTAAGCTTGACTGAGAAAGAGGCATTTTGTTAAATCTGCATTATCACGCAGTAGGGGACTTTTTTTTTTTTTTTTAAACAGAGGAAACACAGAACTCTGCCCATTCAAACAGTGTCAGATGCGGTGCTTGAAGTGGGCGGGTATGCAGTGGTACGGAGTACCTATAAAATAAAATTTTATTTACAGTACCGGGACTTTTTGTTGCATACCTGCAGTGTTTGAAGTGGGCGGTACACACAAGTGTTGTACATAAACAGACAGACGGAGTTACAACCTCCAAAATGCAAAATACTGTATGGCTTTTATGTCTCATGTCTCATGTCTGCGTTGTTCTGCAAGTACACAGCCAAACCACTAATTGGCGATGTCGACAGGAGCAAAGCATAGAAGAAGTTACATCCGTGCATCCACCATTGCTGAAGCAGCACAAATGCTGGCTAGTAGACTGGAGTTTATAAGCATTTAGTGTAATTGTCTTTTAAATCTAACTATTATGTCACGACATATATTGTTGTAATATATATAAACAAATATACTATTGACATTTTTGGATCTCTAGATTAATTTTATATATTTATAAGACTTAACATTTTCACAGAAGAAATTATTTGTGTTTGGAAAAACACAAGGCTGAGAAAATATTATATAGGGTGAACAATTCCTTTAAGAAATGTAGAACAACAACCTTCACATTTACATTGATAACCAATTGTGCATGCTTTAAAACAACAACAAAACTTACATCATCCTCGCAAGAGTTCTCTTGGTTGGGTTGAGATGAGTGTGGATGTGCAGGTATGACTGGATTCTGCTGTTTGAAGAGGGGCATCTTGCTACTATGCCCTCCTTAAGCTCACACAACATACTTTTCAACTCTGAAAAAGTAATTCACAAAGTTGTGCATTACATATTTGCCATGAAACATCAGTTAGAATATAACTTTAATTAAGAATCACTAATGATAACATTTCAATTTAATACACTCCATGTATTGGTCAACATGACCAGTCCACTAATGAATGATAGTGTCTCCATACAATTCAAATGTTTCTGAAACTTTGAGTATAATTCTGATTAGATTAGTCTCTGCAAAGTAGTCAATTATTCCAATACAGTATCTTTACATAAACATGAATACAATTCTGAAATCAGCAGGTTTACCATTTATGGTGTCCAAGCGAAGAACTAGTCTTCTGTTGTCTTCCTCCATCTGCTTCAGTTTTTCTTTTAAAGCACTGCATGATGTGCATTTTTGTGGAGCTGTACTGTCCTAAACATATATATTTGGTAGTATAAATGGTTGCAATATTTAAACTACACAGCTAAAACTGTCATAATGATGCACTAAAGCATGACTCACATTTAACTGTTCCTTTCGTTTTTCCAGTAATTTGGATAAAAGACTAGGCCTCCTTTCAGTCTTAAATAAAAACAGCATAGTTAATTTGGTTTCTTACCATAGTTAATTTGGTTAATTTGTAGTTAGTTACAACAATTTATCAGGATTAAATACTATTTTAAACTATCTTAAATTCTGCATACCTTCTTTTTTTTTATTTCAGTTTCCTCAGGCTCTTCATCTGAGGAAGAGACACGCAGAGGTTTCCTCTTCCTTTTTCCACGACCACATTCCTCTTCACTTTCATGCCCCTGTATTAATTGCTCTTGTCATTTTATCAGACTGCGATGATCATCTGGTAGGAAAATAAGTGTTGTAGAAAATACCCAATAATAATATTTGAATAAAGTATATTTTTTGAAAAGTGACTCAAGTTTTAAAATATCTGATATTACATTTACTTAAGTATCAAATAAAAGTGTATAACAAAAATGGTACAGCAGATTACAATTATAAGGGTTTCTGTAACTTAAAAATGATCTAATGGACAGCCTCTTCTGTGCCCTTACTTAGGCAATAGACTTTCATAGGAAACAATCTAAAGCATTTCTGATGGATTTGCTAAACTGTAATTGGCCTGTAATTGTTAAGGGCGGGCTTAGCGAATGTGGAGGCAGACGAGGGGCGAGGATCTAAGTGCAGGGTAGCTTTATTGGAAGGGTTGAAAACTAAAACAAAATCAAAACAAAGGAATCAGAATCAGATCAGAATCAGAATCAACTTTATTGCCAAGTATGCTTACACATACAAGGAATTTGTCTAGGTGACAGGAGCTTCCAGTCAACAACAATACAAACAATACCAAAAACAGCAGCAAGACATAGGTAATTAAAAACAAAAAGAACACAAAAATAAATAATTATACATATACGTACATACACTCACCTTCATACATACCCACATACACACACGTAGTGCAAATCTAATACAATCTGTATATAAAGAACAAAAAACAGTATATTATGTACAGAGCAATGTAAGTTATGGCAGAAGTGGATATGTTGGATAATATAAATTAAAATTAAACTGTGTATTGCACATAATTATTGCTCAATGGGGCAATTTAATTGTTCATTAGCCTGAGGGAAAAAACTGTTCCTGTGTCTGACGGTTCTGGTGCTCAGAGCTCTGAAGCGCCGGCCAGAAGGCAACAGTTCAAAAAGGTAGTGGGCAGGGTGAGTGGGGTCCAGAGCGATTTTACCAGACTTTTTCCTCACTCTGGAAGTGTATAGTTCTTGAAGGGGGGGCAGGGGGCAACCAATAATCCTCTCAGCAGACCGAACTGTCCTTTGTAGTCTTCTGATGTCTGATTTCGTAGCTGCACCAAACCAGACAGTTATTGAAGTGCAGAGGACAGACTCAATGACTGCTGAATAGAACTGTTTCAGCAGCACTGGTGGCAGGTTGAACTTCCTCAGCTGGCGAAGGAAGTACAACCTCTGCTGGGCCTTTTTCACAATGGAGTCGATGTGTATCTCCCACTTCAGGTCCTGTGAGATGGTAGTGCCCAGGAACCTGAATGACTCCACTGCTGGCACAGTGCTGTTTAGAATGATGAGGGGGGACAATGTTGGGGTGTTCCTCCTAAAGTCCACAATCATCTCCACCGTTTTGAGCGTATTCAGCTCCAGGTTGTTTTGACTGCACCAGAAAGCCAGCCGTTCAACCTCCTTTCTATATGCAGACTCATCATCATCTCGGATGAGACCGATGACAGTGGTGTCGCCTGCAAACTTCAGGAGCCTGACAGAGGGGTCCTTGGTGGTGCAGTCATTGGTGTACAGGGAGAAGAGAAGTGGGGAGAGCACACATCCCTGGGGGGCACCAGTGCTGATGGTACAGGTGGTGGAAGTGAATTTTCCCTGCCTCACAAGCTGCTGCCTGTCCGTCAGAAAGCTGGTAATCCACTGACAGGTAGAGGTGGGAACAGGGAGTTCGTTTAACTTAGCCCAGAGTATATCTGGTATGATTGTGTTGAAAGCCGAGCTGAAGTCCACAAAAGGATCCTTGCGTATGTCCCCGGTCTGTCCAGATGTTGCAGGATATGATGCAATCCCATGTTGACTGCATCATCCACAGACCTGTTTGCTCGATAAGCAAATTGAAGGGGGTCCAGAAAGGGTCCAGTGATGTCCTTCAGGTGGGCCAACACCAGTCTCTCAATGACTTCATGACCACAGATGTCAGGGCTGACAGGTCTGTAGTCATTAAGTCCTGTGATTTTAGGTTTCTTAGGGACGGGGATAATAACTGAGCGTTTTGAAGCAGCATGGGACTTCACACTGCTCCAGTGATCTATTGAAGATCTGAGTGAAGATGGGGGCCAGTTGGTTAGCACAGGAACGAAGGCAAGCTGGTGAGATGCCATCTGGTCCTGGAGCCTTCCTTGTCCTTTGCTTCCGAAAGACACGGCACACATCGTCCTCGCAGATCTTGAGTGCAGGTAGTGTAGCAGGAGGGGGGAGGAGGGGGGTTGCAGGAGGTGTTAATGGTTCTGTGAAATGAAGGTCCGAGTGCATGTGGGGTGTGAAATCGGGCCTTTCAAATCTGCAGTAAAACACATTCAGGTCGTCAGCCAGTCGTTGGTCCGCCACAGGGTTGGGGGTAGGAGTCCTGTAATTAGTAAGTTGTTTCAGGCCACTCCACACTGATGCAGGGTCGTTAGCTGAAAACTTGCTTTTCAGCTTCTCAGAGTAGCTTCTTTTAGCCACTCCGATTTCCTTATTCAGTGTGTTCCTGGCCTGATTGTGTTATGGGGAAACACAACAATGGGGAAACACAACAAAAACACGGAAAACATACAACGGGAAACTGGCAGGATAAACATGAAGAAATACAAAGACAAGCATCCATATACATCGACGATCGACAAGGGAATGGAGAACAAACAGGGTTTATATACACTGGAGACATGATGATAACAAACTACAATCAGGTGAGCACAATGACACAGGGCTGGCAGTGATGAGGGCCGGGGATCATGGGAAGTGTAGTTCTTAGACAAAGACAAGTGAAACCAGGGCAGACAACAAGGAAAACGTGACATGGAATCTGAACAGTGACGAGTGACACAGAAAACACGGGGCAGACAACAAGGGAATCGTGACACCTATCGCTACTGCACATCTTGTTTCCATTGAAATACTTATTTGATAAGTACTTTTCATCAATCACCAATCAGATTGAAATTCACTTTTACTGTGAGTCCTGCAAAGGATACATTTGTAAGGAAGAAACAGTACTCAGCAAATGTCCTCACTGTGATCTTCCTTTTAACATGTCATTGAACCTTAAAAATGGGTCTTTCATGATCTATTTGCCATTGACAACACAATAGAAACGGACTGATTTATAATAGAAATGAAAACCTTAAGCGAAAGATGTATGGAAATGTGTATGTATCTTATAAATATTGTAAACCTTTTAAACCACACAGTTATTTATTTTCTTATTTATTATTTTAACATATTGGGAAAACAATCCTGCACACTATCTTGGCTAGCAAAAAATGTCACATTTTATTAAGCAACGTTTCGGTCATTCGAATTTCAACAGGCATTAACAAACAGAGTGCAACGGCACTACATTTTAAATCTGTTATGACCAATCAACCCCTCTGATGACTATGACATCACAACCAATGACAATAAAAAAGAGAGAACATCTAGAAAACACTTATAAATACAAAAAAGAGAAAAAACAAGGCTGATTTTACAGAGATGTGAGATTTATTGGATCTACACACTTCAAACATTATCTCCTATGGGACTTAATGATGAAGCCTTGTTTCATGTGATGCTGTAGATGTACTGTATGTTTAGTTTTTTTCTATGTACATGTAGGTGTGTGTATGCATGTATGTATATATGGAACATAAATTAAAGAAGAATCTGTATTTAATGGTGAGGGTTACCTTACAGGTGTAATTTATTATAGGGATTTGAGCTGCTGTATATGTGATGTTTTTTTCTCTTTTTTGTATTTATAAGTGTTTTCTAGATGTTCTCTCTTTTTTATTGATTGTCATTGGTTGTGATGTCATAATCATCAGAGGTGTTGATTGGTCATGACAGATTTTAAATTTAGTGCTGTTGCACTCTGTTTGTAAATGCCTGATGAATTTCGAGTGATGAATAAAATGTAAAAAAATATTCTAGCCGAGATAGTGTGCAGGATGTTTTCCATTTCGACTTTGCTGAAGCGTGTGTCCTACGCACATATCGTTTTCTTCACAGGTGTGCGGGGTTAGTCATTTATTGATTCTTTTACTGCATTACCATGCATTTGGATTTCCTTGATATTGCATCCTATATATATATATATATATATACACATACATATACATACACATATACAGTATATATGTATGTGTGTATATATGTATGTGTGTATATATATATGTGTGTATATATATATGTGTGTATATATGTATGTGTGTATATATGTATGTGTGTATATATGTATGTGTGTATATATGTATGTGTGTATATATGTATGTGTGTATATATATATGTGTGTATATATGTATGTGTGTATATATATATATATATATGTGTGTATATATGTATGTGTGTGTGTGTGTGTGTATATATATATATATATATTGGATTTCCTTGACATTGCATTGCCTTGCTTATATAAAAATATTTTGACATGATGCTTAAATTTGTATGCAGGTACAGTTTGAAACCTTTTCAAAAACATATGTATATATATATGATGTGATAAAATCGTCATCCTACAAAAATCATATTAATGATATGCTACAAGAAGCCTTGTCATGTTTTCAGATAATATATTTTGTTTCCTCATATACATGAATAAATATGTTTGCTAGCATGTCATTTTGTTTTTCATTTTAACTCTAAAATATGCATCTGGCATTATGGCTGTGTTTTTCATATGAATATTTTCTTATTTGAAAAGAGATACCTCTTTTAATGTGTCTTTGTTATATGGTAAACAATACATAAACTATAGGGACAAAGGTATACTACATTTTCTGGTTGGTTTCATCTGTAATTACAATGATTTTACTCCGAATATTGAGTTAAACTTTGGTTACTACATTAAAACCATGGTTAATTTGAAATTACTATGATTTTACTACACAGTAAAACCATAGTCAATTTTAAGTCTATGGTTAAGGCACAGGTACTGTAATAAAACCATGGTTAATTTTGTATTTACTATAGTTTTACTTTTAATATATAAATTATAGTTAAAACGTGGTTACTGCAGTAAAAAAATTGTCAATTTTGTAGTTACTATGGATTTACTACAAAAAACCATAGTTCAACCATGGTTGTTATAGTAAAACCATGGTTTATTTTCGTAAGGGTCGGCCGCATACGTCATCAAGGCTTGTTGTCATGAGGTCGTTACCATCAAAGACAAGGGATGGGAGTTCACAGAAGACATCTAGCGAGTGAACAAAAGAGTTTTGTACTAGTGAAGGACATTTGTTTAGTTTATTAAGTGAACTACAGACCAGATTCCCTCTTCAATAATCAATAATACATAGAGACTTCTATCTGGATAAAACACATCTGTTATTCCAAATGGGGTCCTATGTGGGGTAAAGTTGTGATTATATAATAACTCCAATAGAGCAAAATCTCTCAGTGAAAAGATCATTTGACTGGAAGTTTTGAAATAATAAAGTCACATTTTAATAGGAAATCAATTCCACCCAATCTCCTAAATATACCTTTGGGAATGCAAAACCAAAAACTATTTTCACTAGTTATAAACCATTTAATCTTCAACATGCCATTTATACACTGAAAATCAAAGGCTTGTAATCCACCATTCTCATAATCTTGTGTAAGTTGTGCTCTCTTAATGTAATGTACACGCTTTTCCCATATAAAATGAACATTAATTTGATTAATGGTCTTAATAGCTCTATTGGAAGAGACCAGATGCAGGTAAATACACCTGCAAGACTCTCATGTTAGTTCAATAAATCCTTCCAAAAATAGATAAATCCCTTTGCATCCATACATCAAGTCCACCGTTGCATTCATTCCTTCTATTCCAGATATTTAGTTTCTCCTTGATCGCTTCATTCTTGGGAATGTGCATAAATATTCCACATTGGATTTGACTGGGATATTATATGCAGTTTCAAGGGAGCATTCATGTATTGTGATAATTTCACATTTATCAATATTATGTTTTAAACCTGAAAATGTGGAATATAATTAATTATTTCAGTTGCTTTGAGAATCTGATCAAGAGCTCTTAAAAATAAAGTTGTGTCGTCCGTCAATGGACTAATCACAATTTGATGTCCAAACACATTTAGTCTTTCAATATTTGAATGTTTTATAAGGATGACCAACATCTCTGTAGCCATAATAAATAATGAGCTGAGATGGGACAGTCTTGTTTAACCCTCTTTTGATGTCAAATCTGATCTATTGATATCTGTGTAGAACAACTGAATAATCTTACCAACATTTTCACCAAACCCGTAAATGTGTAAACATGTAAAAATAAAAGAATGATCCAGAATATCAAACGCTTTATAGAAATGTAAAAATAAGTCTAAAACCAGTCGAATATTATTATGTTTAGATCGGCCTCTAATAAACCCAGTTTGTGTCTCCCCAATAACTTCAGATAAATCAAGTCTCAAGTGATTGTTATATATATGGGTTAACAGTTTATACTCATTATTTAACAAAGTAACAGGTCGTAAATTGTCCAACAGTCTAGGGTCCTTCCCCGGTTTGGGAATAAGTGTGATTAATCTTGTCTCATTGAGGTAGAACCGAATTATAAGATATTTCCTGAAAAGTCGCAAAAAGAAATTCCCTCAATAAACCCCAAAAATGACGATATAAATGTGACGTAAATCCATCTGGACCAGGTGATTTATCTGATGACAAACACGTGACAGAATCAAGCTCTTCAATTGTTAACTCTTCATCACATGTCATTTTAAATTGTTCATCTATTTGAGGGACAAATTCACCAATTTCTTCAAAAAGGGAATTCGGATGTAAAATGAATGAAGAGGACGAGTACAGGTTCTGATAAAAGATTTCTTTTGCTATTAATTTAGCATCAGAACATTCGACACCATTAATGATTCAAGTTTTAATTGTGTTTTTTACTGACGCTTTTTCTCTAACCTACAAAAATAAGCAGATTTTCCCTTTTTCCATCATTTATCTCTTGATCTAATGTTTGCACCTCTGACTTTTCTCATATAAATTATGACTGTGATTACAGAGATAACAATCGTGATGTGTCATTCTCTGTCAAACTTCATTTGAACATTCATTTATTTCTTTAATGAGAGATCTCTTCTAAAAGATAACATATATTTAGTTGTTTACTGTAAGAAATAGATAGTTGACGAAGTTTGTATTTAAAGAATTCCCATTTACCCTCCCAGGAACCCAAACTATTATCTCTAATAATATCTGAAACAGTTTCTTCCACCGCTTCTTTTTCCAGAAGACCAGAGTTAAACTTCTAATATCCTTTATTACAGAAAGGTTTATCTTTTTGATTGATCATCAGTTCAGTTGATCAATGGTCTGTAAGGGGAGCTGCAGATATGCAAGAGGTGGACAGATAAAGCTAAAATCAATTCGGGACTTGCTAGAAGCATCAGGATTAAACCCAGAAAATAGTTTTGAATACAGGTTTGATTCACACAAGATCTATTAAACCTTGTGAGAGGTGAGGAATCATCTATAGTTTGTTACGGGACGTATAATGATTGGATCCAAGTGCAAAGTGCGAATAGAAGAATTTAATATAATATAAATCTTTAAAATAACCATAAACAAAACACACAAATAATAAATACATACATTGTTATTTACAATGAAGTGCCGTGTGAAAGGAGCAATGGCTCTTATCTCAAGATAATAAATAAATTGTGATCATGAACTAATAACATTTGAATTATGTTAAGATCGCGACTAACAGGTCAGATAAAATGTTGTCCATGGTCAGTTAAGACTGAACGTGTTCGTGTACGTTTAAAAAGCGACACAGCGCAACAAATACAACAGAACACGTGTCTCGTGGGACGTTTTAAAAAGTTTCAAATCTTTTCGCGTGACACGGTGTCATGGTAACACGGCCATAGAGCTTCCGTAGAGGAAGACGCTCATTATCTGATGATTCGAATATGGATCTAAACATCATAGTAACTTGATCTAGAAATGTTTAAACAAAACTATTACAAATAACTTTCTTTAAATACAAACACAACATTGCAGATCTTTGAAACCTTTGGCCAGAATTCTGCCCATGACCTTCCACTCTTCTTCTTGCCACTTTGGTGACAGCAAAGGATCCCTCATATCTTCCCCCTCAGCAGCAATATCAATAACTGTTGTCCAGAAGGCAGAGTAGTCATCTCTGGATACACATTGGGCATCAGCCCCATCTCATCAATGAACGTGAAAGTCAGGGGACAGGTGATGATAATGTTTTCATCTTTAAAGTGTTTTCTGATATCGAACGCTTAAATGTCTTTGATAGCCAAATATTTATAAGTCAGCTGGCTGAGGACACAACCTTGTTTCTAAAATATGTTGAGCAGGTCCCAAAGGCCATTGAAATTATTGCCTCATTCTCAAAAGCATCTGGTTTACAATTGAACTTGAAAAAGTGAGTTATTAATTATACATGACTGCCATCTTGAGGCTGCATATGGCATCCCTATTAAAACTACTGTCAAATACTTGTGTACATATAATAAAATATACTAAATTAAGTGAAACCTTAAATGTATGGAACAAAATGGATGAATGTAAATCAAGATTAGACAGATGGTTAAATAGAGATCTTTCTCTTATTGGCTGCATCTATTTAACCAAAATATAAAGCCTTTCAAGATGTATTTACCAGCTTATTCTCTGTCTATCTCCAACAAAGCTACTAAAACCATCAATAAATTAAACTAGGATTAAATTTGGAAAAGAAAACCTCAACCTGTCTTCACAAAAGAATTTGCATTGTACCACAAATCTCTTGTTTGTGGAGAAGAAAACCGCAAATAGACTGCTTAATTTCATTGACACCTTAAAATGAACCGAAGCCCCTTAAACATTTCTCTTTATTTAATTCAGCATTATGTTTTATCCTGTGTGCTCCGTTTCTTATAAGCTTCGATGTTGTTGTGACATTGTTCATTCTGCCAAATACTGTTGTACAATTTATATCTCCAATAAAAAAAAACTTGCACTACACAGCTTTCTCCAGAGAGAGTATCGTAGAAGAAGAAGAACTCTTAGGACATGAGCGCCCTCTAGTGGCTACTATAAAACTTACAGTATTACAAACTTTTTTTATTGCGATTTTAACAACAGAGAATACAATAACACACAAACAATCTTTCAGACAGCAAATAAGTTATGTCTCAATAGTCAACCAGAGAAATTATATAAAAATTAAAATTAACCTATTGAAAAATATTTTCTAGAAAATGGAAAGAGAAAAAAAGGGCGCATAGTATTAAATATGGTACAAATTCTAGATGTTTTTATGGCTCTTATTAACAGACACTGAGATTGTATTTAAATAAAACTTCAATTCTTGTTTGAAGATGTTAAAGCAGGATTTACTTTTTGAATATTTACATTTCTGAATATAAAACTTTCCAATGAATAAAAGAAGGTTTATACAAAGCTGGCTTTGATTAGATTCTTGTCATTAATATAAAACCCAAAAAAGAATGTGTCTATAAGAGAAGGAAAAATCACAAAACACTTTTTGGACAATCAAGGCTTTAACCTTACTCCAGAAAGACTGAGCAAAAGGACACTCCCAAAACAAATGACTGACAGTTTCAGAAGAAACTTCACAAAAAGAGCAGCATGTATCAATGTGACTTTGACATTTCTGACAGGATCAAACCTGTAAATCATTTTAGAAGATATTTCTTTAACTTTATTTAGGAAACATTTCTGAGGGAGTGACCAAACATACGTCCACTTAATATCATCAGAAACGTTGTTCCAATCAGAGATAATGGATGGAAATGAGGTAACAAGGTTCAGAAATAAAGAGCTGATTTTGTAATTGGATTTATGAACAGAGAAACAAATAGAAGCAACCGGATTCAGGGCTGCGGGGACAAACACAAATCATTGAGACACTATTATTGTTTCTAAAAAGCACACAAATTTCCAAAGAGATGACCTTGAAAACTAGATTCAATTCTTTCCTAGATACTGGAATTTCACATCTGCATATAAAATCAGAGTAGTTGAATAAATGACCATCCTTATCAAACAGCTGGTTCACTAACATCACTCCATTACTGAACCAGTTTTCCAGAAACAATGATTTCCTCTTATGTAGAATATTACAATTATTCCAAATAAAACAATTGTGTGGTGAGAAATTGTGCTTGTAAATAATTCCCCAAGACAAAAGCATTTGCTGATGATCATTGGAGAGTTTAATAGGAAGTTTACTAATAGAATAGTTGCACATTAAACGAAAATATAAACATCCTATTTGAGAGAAGACATATGGTGGGATTACACCCCAAATAGAAGATTGATTGTGGAGGAAGCGTTTAAGACAATTCATTTTAGGGTTTTATTAAGAGAGTCAAAATCAATCAAATTTAAGCCGCCCTTATTATAGGAGTTTAATATAACAGATTTTCTAATATAGTGAGTTTTAATTTTCCATAAATATTTAATCAACATTACATCAATTAAATTGCAAGTAGACTTATCCACAAATAGAGACTGAGCAGCACAAGACAACCTGGAGAAATCTCAGTTCTGCCTTTCAGGGATAAATCTCCTAATAACCAAAGATTACATTTTTCTGTGTTTTCTCGACAATTGGGTTCAAATTCACCTGACATCTTAATTTAGTATCTTTTGTTATTTGGATTCCCAAATACGTAACGCTCTCTTCAACAGGAATATTACTGATGGAGGATGTAGCACATTGTTTAATCGGGAGTAACTCACATTTATTAATATTAAGCACAAGGCCAGAAGCTTTTGAAAAAGATAGAAGGGAGGTTAAAACAGTTGGGATCTGAGAGGCATCTCTGAGAAACAACGCTGTATCATCTGCCAGTTGGCTAATAATTAATTCTGTACCATCTATGGAAATTCCTGTCGCAGGACTCTCTTTAATATGTAGATTTAAAAACTGTGTAGCTATTAGAGAAAGGTATGGGGAGATGGGGGCAACCTTGTCTTACACCCCGCTTTAATGAAAATCTCTGAGAAGTGCCGTTAAGAGTCGGATAGAATTATTTCCATTACTATAAAGCATTTTAACACATCTACAAAAACATTTACCAAAACCAATTCTGTGCAGAGCCTGTAACATAAATTCATATTCTAAACAATCAAACGCTTTGTAATAGTCAAGAAAGAGGATAAAACTATCAGTGGAAATAAGATCTGAGTAATCTAACATATCTAAAATCAAGCATATATTATTAGAAATATGTCTCTGATGGATAAAACCTGATTGACACTCATCAATTATATTATTTAGAGTCAATTTTAGCCTCTTGCTAAGACTAGTGCAATCATTTTATAATCAGTGTTCAATAAGGAAACTGGACGCCAGTTATCTATTAAAAGGGGATCTTTATTGGGTTTAGGAATTAATGTTATTAGCCCCTGACATAAAGAGGGAGGAAGCATGTTTTCTCAATACTCTCTACAAACATTTTATGTAAAAAAAAAAGTGCCACATTTTTTAATAAATGCTTTATAAAGCTCTGCAGATATCCCATCAGTACATGGGGATTTATTAATTCTAAGTTTATTTATTGAATCCATTTCTAAAAGACTAATAGGTGCATCACAGGCTACAATCTTCTTTATTTGTTTTATGTGAGATAATGAATAAACAAATTCAGTAGCAGATTGCTGGTAGAATTTAGAAGAATATAAGTCATTATAAAATTTAGTACAAAAGTCTGCAATTGTTTTAAAATCATCAGTTACATTCCCATTAATACACAGATGATGAATATCATTTTTAGCTCGCTGCCTCTCCAACGTAAAGAAATATGAGTTCTGCTCACCCTCCTCTAGCCAATTTCCATGAGATCTGATGAAGGCACCTTCAGCCTTTCCTATATATATATCCTCCAAGTGATGTTTCTGATCAATAAGCTCAATTCTTTCTGAATCTGTAAGATCCTCCACGTTTTATGTGATAAAGCAGTAATTCTAGCCATTAACATACTTCAGTATTTCTGGCAATACTTCCCAATTTCACATTTGAGAAGTTCCCAATTACTGCAAAACAAATCTTCTTTATTAGCTTTATCCCAATAGATGGACATTAAGTGATCAATGTTAGTGAGAACTTCGTTGTGTTTAAGAATTGAGGTGTTAAGTTTCCAATATGAGGATCTTTTAGTCAAGGAGGATACAAATACAGATAAGACTGGCCTTATGATCAGAAAACAGTGAGGGAAGTGTCAGTCTTTATATTTGATCATTTTGCAGAGGCCAAAAGTCAAGACGGGATTGACTAGAAAGTGAGTTATTGTTCCATGTGAATACTTTTTGTAAGGGATGAGTTTCTCGCCACACATCAACAACAGAAAATCTTTGCATAAAGGATCATAAATAGTCCGAATTTGTATTAGAAAGTTGGCGGGGCATCTACCGGTATCTAAAGTACTATTCAAAACTACATTAAAATCACCACCAAATATTAAAAAAGAATTTGGAAATTTAGATAACATATAAAATATACGAGTTCCTAATTAAAAAAAAAAAATCTTATTATGCTTTGGTGAATTATACCCATAAACATTGGCAAGAACACATGTCGAATTTGCAAACTGAAAGTAATATGATGTAATGACCATAAATATCACAATCAGTAGCCAAAATCTTTCCACTAAAACGTTTTTTTAAGACACAAACTCCGGCAGAATGCTCATTCCCATGAGACATCCACATTTCTAACCCCATTGTGATCTCCATAAACTGACATCTTGTATAGTTGAATGTGATACTTGTAGAAAGCAAAGGTACATGTTTAAACATTTAAGATACAAAAAAACTGCTTTACGTTTAAGAATGTTACGTAACCCTCTAAAATTTAAAGAAATAATAGACAAGGACATGAAAAAGAAAGAAAAATAGAACAATAATTGAAGAAAGAACTAGACCTAAGAAAGAAAACCCAACCAGTCTGAACAAAGTTATATCAAGGGACGAGGACAACAATCCCTTCATATAGCTGGAGGATCAAAATGACCATTGAAGAACAAACATTATTAACTTCCTTAGAAAACTATTTAGAGATTAAATAATTCACATTGCTTACATAGATCGTCGAGAGGCTTAAATAAAGAATCTTATTTTCTTTTTAAAATGGTCATTTATGACAAGCGCTCAAAATAAAACAAAAGGAGGGAAAATGTTTTATTTTTTTATGTATCCCATTGTTGTAGTTAACAAAGTTCAGGACATCAAAAAATGTAATTTCTCATTAGATCCTCTAATCCTTTACAATTACTATAAAACAAGGTTGTGATTGCCGAGCTCACAAACAAACATGTGCTCAGGGCGCCATCTTGAACCCCCAGTCATACAAACTTGTGTTTGAGAACAACCTTAAACATATAAATCACACTATTCTGGTAAGAAGTGTTTTTATTCCAACATGTGAAGCTAATGTTAAACTTTGTCTTTGTTAACCCATTTCTTCATCTTCTGTATAGTGGCTATGAAAGTACATTTTGTTGCACATCATCACATTGTTTTTTAGCAACATTGTTACATTGTATGATCGAGAGAGACAGCAAATAATGTATATCAAAGGTCAAATGTACACCTGTTAGGTCATTCATCATATTTTCTTCTACAGGACACTCTGAATAAATGATATGTAGGGAGGATGAATTACAAATAAAAATGAATCAGCAAGACTGGGAAGAAATCTCATATAATATGTAAAGGACCACTTTGGAGTTCAATGTATGTTGTTAATTAAATGAAGTACGGGTTGGGTTAGTGGTAAAAATATTTGTGTAATTGTTGTACCTTATTCACGTACTTTTACCTTTTGCATGTGGTTTAATGTTATTCGTATGTGATTGACCAGAAATGTGGTGCACCTGTTACGATGAAATTTGTCCCTTTGGTGGCACCGTAGTTTGCACAAGGGCAGATGAATATTTAAAGGTGGGCGGTGTGAATGATAGGCAGCTGTGTTTGAGTGAGTTTATATGTATTTTATCTGAAGATCCCGTGTTTTATGCATGAATTTAAAGAACTCTACGCCCGTTTCATGACGGAAGAAAGGATATTGTTTGCATTCCTTGGTGAGCTAGCAGGTATGATATGCTTTCATTCATGGATATTTCATAATATTTGTACATATGTATGGTTTATTTGCTGATAATTAATGTTTGTCATCTCGAATGTTTTACTTGCGTAATGACGTTTGTAGCCATGAAAACAAGTGTGTGTGACATGTTTGTTGTATGTTTTCAATACAGTTTTCACGGTGCTAAGGTGATGGAGTGAAAGTTGAGCGTCATGCTGGTTTGACGAACTAAATAAAGGACACCTTATGCATCAGTCGAGACTCTCTTTGTTTCTTTGGACCCAAGGGCTGCTACAGTGAAAACTCGACGCTACATCTGAGTCATCTGCTACGCTGCATGTTGTCTTCGTTCCGGAGGTTGCCATCGCTTGTTCTACGCATCCAGGCAAGGTTGTAAATTGGTAGCATGTTTAACAGAGACTACAGATGCGGTGAGAGACTTTGACTATCGGGATATACAAAAAAAAAAAAACTGAACTTTTTACTTACATGGCTATACTTGATAACAGTCTCTCGTGTTTGTGAGTGAATTGTGAAATATCTGAAAGGGTTACAAATATGAAATGTTTAACGGTTTATTTTTACTCTTAAATGTTAAACTTGTGTATCTTGAAAGATGAACTTTAGCCATTCAAATTCTTATTAAGCTGTCTTGGAAAAATTAAGGTTTTTTTGGTATATAATTGACATTTGGGTAGGCCTATTTTAAGTGAAGAGTATTAGGTTACAGTATCATCTTGTAACCATAACTCCCTGAATCACCTTAATTTAGAAATACATCAAGTAGTGATACAAACATGTCAAGAGAAAAGGAAAAGTCCACTGGTGAGAAAGATCTAAACTATGATGAACCTTCAACAGAAGAAACAGTCTCTCGTGAACGAAAGCTTACAGAAAAGGGCAAACAAATGCGTGAAGAGGAAGCTAAAAGGTACGTAAAGGCATTTTTGAGAGCTTATGAATCGTGGAAGCAGATAGCACGACAAGCTAGAACTAGGCTGAAGAAGTTCTGTTTGAAGGAGGATCTTGATAAAATAAACGAACACATTCAGAGTGGATACGACCGTGTAAATCAAAATTATGAGCCACTTCAACGCAAATCTCTTAATACACCAGAGATTGTGCAGAAATTGGATGCTTGTAACACGCTGACAACAGAAATATGTGATCTTGTGAGTAGACGGCTTGATGTGGGTCTATTTCAAGAGACCTATAAAGAGGAAGCTGAGAAAGAAAGAGTGCGAATGATTTTAAGTCGTGAGGAATATAAATCTGTCTTTGGTGGGACAAGCACTGAAAGTGTTATTTTAGAAGAATCCATAAATTTAGATAACCTGTCAATCACTAGCTCAAAGGCTTCTTGTAAGCGAGTAGATGCAGAAGCAGATCTCGCAGCCAAATTAGAACAGGCAAAGTCGATTGAAGAGATACAAGCTCAACAGACCAAACTTATTAAGCTGGAAAGTGAATGGAAACTCCATGAGTCACAAATATTGATAGAAATGAAGCAGAAACAAGCAGAAGTGGAGTTGAAGTTAGATGAGGAGAAAACAAAGTTAAAAATGTTGCAAGCGAGCATGGATGTGAAAGTGGCTGCAGCTCGAGTTAGAACATACAATAAACTGGAAGGTGATGTGGAGAACATGGGGGAGAACCAAATACAGCCTCTGTTGTTAGAACCACTCCAGCTACATATTTGAACAGACAACTAGATACAGGAGTCACCATGTTCCAATCGCAACCAGAATCTCAGAGTTTAACAGCCAACTTAGCTGAAGCAATTGCAAGCTCTTTTAGTCTAAATCGTCTGCCTGTTCCTGAACCAACGATGTTTGCTGGTGATCCTTTGAAATTTGTTGACTTTCGGATGTCATTCACGACTCTAATTGACAGGAAACCCATCTCTGCTAGTGAAAAAATGCTTTACTTGAAAGGCTACCTCTCAGGAGAGGCACGGAAGGCCGTGGAAGGATTCTTTTATCGGAGCTCTGAGGATGCATATGAAGGTGCTTGGGCAGTTTTAAAGGACAGGTATGGAAATCCATTCATTGTGCAGAAGGCGTTTCGAGACAAGTTGATGAAATGGCCTAAGATTAGTCCTAATGACTCTCTGGCACTTAGAGATTTCGCAGACTTTTTAAAGAGCTGTGTAGAAGCTATGCCTCATGTTAAAGGTTTGGCCATTCTAAATGATTGTGAGGAAAATCATAAGCTCTTGAGAAAATTACCAGACTGGATTGTTCGCAAATGGGGCCGAATCGTAGTGGAGCAGCTCGATGCATCTGGAGATTATCCAATCTTCGAACAATTTACTAAGTTTGTACTGAAGGAAGCCCGCATAGCCTGTAATCCCATCACTTCTTCCTTTTTGAGCTTTAGCTCAGTAGATGAAAGGTTCCCTAAGAGGGCAAAGGCCCTCAGTACAAGTGCCCAAACGAAAAATCATGCATTTAAGTCAGGAGGATTGTCTCCCTTCAAGCCAAAGCTGCCATGTCCTGTTTGTAAGGATGAGCTGCACGGCATTGCTAAGTGCCCAGTCTTCGCTGCCAAGTCTACGGGAGATAAAAGGGTGTTCATACATCAAAATTATCTATGCTTTGGATGTTTACGTAAGGGACATATAATTAAAGATTGTAAAACGCGGCATATCTGTGGAGTGTGTAGCCGGCGCCATCCAACTTGTTTGCATGAAGAGAGAGAGAATAGAGCTGGTGAAATAAAAATAAGTTTTACTTCTGATCCCACAGAAGGACAAGCAAATCAGCAAGTCCGCAAAGTTTTGTCCCATGCAGTAACTCAGAATTCTTCTGCTACCTCAAGTATTGTTCCGGTTTTCTTGTCATCTATGAAAGAACCCCAGAATGAAATCCTTACCTATGCTCTTCTTGACACCCAGAGTGATTCATCCTTTGTCTTGGAAGACCTTGTCAGAGAGCTGGATGTAGTTTCTCAACCATTACAGTTGAAGCTTAGTACAATGACTGCTATAGACACCGTTATAGCTAGTCAAAGTGTTTGTGGTTTGCTAGTTCGAAGCTTCCATTCTGAAAATCACATACAGTTACAGCAAGCATACACACGTGACTTCATTCCTGTTGATAAGTCCTGCATACCAACCAGAACTACAGCGTTGCAGTGGCCTCACCTAAAACATCTTGCAGATAATTTGCCATCTCTTCAAGATCTGCGCAGTAGGACTGTTGATTGGCTGTGACTGTCCTTCAGCTTTAGCCCCCTTGAGGTTATCACTGGTGGTGAGAATGAACCATTCAGCACAGAAGACAGAGCTGGGATGGAGTATTATAGGAGCAGCTAATCCCCACTTGGATAGGCAGGGAAGTCAAAGATTCGGTCCATAGGGTTGCAGTGAGAGAGATGCCGGTTCCATCAGCCGCAGATATCTTAAAGGTTCTGGAGTTTGACTTCAACGAGAGGAATTCTGAGGGTAGATGTGTCTCTCAGGACGATGTGCGCTTCATACAGATTATTAGTGAAAACATTCATCAGAAAGAGGATGGTCATTTGGAGATGCCTCTCCCATTTAAAAGCCAAAATCCCCCATCATTACCTAACAATAAGAAGCTGGCTATAATTCACCTGCAGCACTTAAAGAGGAAGCTCAAGGTCAATCAACAGTTTTATGGTCATTACAAGGCATTTATGGAGGATGTGATCAATAAGGGTGACGCAGAGCTAGCCCCAGAGGCATCTGTCGGAGATGTTGTTTGGTACATACCCCATCACGGTGTGTACCACCCGAAGAAGCCTGACAAATTGAGAGTCGTCTTTGATTGTTCAGCTAAATTTTGTAGCATCTCGTTGAATGATACTTTGCTGACAGGCCCCGATATGATTAATTCTTTGTTGGGAGTTCTCTGTCGTTTCAGAAAGGAGAAGGTAGCCATCATCTGCGACATCGAAAGGATGTTCCATCAGTTCTTTGTTACACCTGATAATCGCAGTTACCTGAGGTTTCTATGGTGGGAGCATGGAGACCTTGATCGTGAGCCTAAGGAATACCAGATGGCAGTTCATCTTTTCGAGCTGCTTCCTCTCCAGGATGCGCTAACTTTGGCCTGAAATATCTCAGCTCAGCAATACAAAGCACATTATCCCTCTGCAGCAGCATTTGTTGAAAATAGTTTCTACGTTGATGATGGGCTAGTGAGTGTTCACACAGTTAAGGAGGCCCGTGAACTAATAGTTGAAGCACAAGAGTTGTGTAAAAGAGGAGGCCTACGACTTCACAAATTCAACTTCGAATGAAAGTGAGGTTCTTCATTGTGTTGAGACATCCGAAAGAGCCAAGGGTCAAACGTCTTGACTTTAATCCTGAGTCAGCCTCAATAGAATATGCATTGGGTATTCAGTGGCTAATTGAAAGTGACGGTTTCAGTTTTAATATAAACATGAAAGATAGACCAGACACACGCCGTGGCATTCTATCAGTCATAGCTTCCTTGTATGATCCTTTGGGCTTTGTGGCTCCATTTGTGCTGAGCGGAAAGTGCATCCTGCAAGAATTGTGTCGTCGTAGCATTGGATGGGATGATCTGCTTCCTGAGGACTTGCTTCCACGATGGGAGGAATGGAAGGCTGGCCTTCAAGGCCTTGAAGTAGTCTGGATCCCAAGATGTTATCACCCACAAGACTTTGACAAGATTGTAAGAGTAGAATTGCACCACTTCGCAGATGCTAGCAGTATAGGCTATGGTGCATGTTCTTACCTTCGATATAAGGATGTCAGGAACAAAGTTCACTGCAGTCTCGTCATGGCAAAGGCCAGGGTCGCACCATCAAAGATCACAAGCATTCCCGTTTAGAACTTTCAGCTGCCGTGGTTGCAGCCAGATTGAGCGTTCTGCTGAAATCAGAGCTAAATATGAGGATCGATGAGGAATTCTTCTGGACCAATTCTCAAGTCACTCTAGCATATATTAACAACGAAGCACGGAGATTTCATATCTTTGTGGCAAACCGTGTTCAGTTTATACGAGAGTACA
Source organism: Xyrauchen texanus (assembly GCF_025860055.1). Taxonomy (NCBI): domain Eukaryota; kingdom Metazoa; phylum Chordata; class Actinopteri; order Cypriniformes; family Catostomidae; genus Xyrauchen; species Xyrauchen texanus. The sequence continues at coordinate 46,031,835 of NC_068287.1, forward strand.
CCAAGCCGAGCCAGTGGTATTATGTTGATACGACAGAAAATCCAGCTGATCAAGCCTCTAGGGGACTCCGTGCATCAGACATTTTATCAACAACCTGGCTATCCGGTCCTGAATTTTTGTGGAAGGAAGAGGTTCATCCGGCACCTACTTCATCTCTCGACCTGTTGGTTTGTGACCCAGAGGTTAAAACTATTCAGGCATTTGCAATAAGAGTGATCGATTGCATGAACATGCTTAATCGCCTGTCTAGGCTATCCTCTTGGACAATACTCCTTAAGGTAGTGGCAAGAATTAAGAGACTAGTGCCTGGACTAAAGTGTCAAACTGATGTTGTGACTGTCAAAGAGCTGAGAGTGCTGCCAAAGCAGTGATAAAGCTTGTTCAACAGCAAGCATTCAGTCGAGAGATAAAGGCCCTTGAAAAAGGGGAAAGTCTTCCATGTTCTAGTCCTCTTTTTAGTCTTGATCCCATTCTTAAGGAGGGCATACTTCGTGTTGGTGGAAGATTGAAGCATTCATCACTTAGTGAAGAATTTAGGCACCCGTGCATTCTACCCAAGGACAGTCATATCACCCAGCTTGTGTTGTCGCACTATCATTCACGAGTATGCCATCAAGGTCGAAGTCAAACTCAAATGGAGCTTAGAGCAAATGGATTCTGGATCATCAGTGGCAGCAAGTTGGTTGCGAAGCTGATACACACGTGTGTTCAGTGCAGGAAGCTGAGGCGACCGGTAGAAGAGCAGCGTATGGCTGAACTTCCTAAAGAGCGTATTGAAGTATCTGCCCCCTTCACATACTGTGGAATGGACTGCTTTGGACCGTTTGTCATTAAAAGGTGTAGGAAGGAGTACAAAAGGTACGGCTTGATATTCACTTGTTTCTATTCTCGAGGTGTCCACATTGAAATGTTAGAAGATCTATCTACTGACTCCTTTATTAATGCCTTACGGTGTTTCATCAGCTTAAGAGGAGTAGTGCGGCAACTATACAGTGACCAGGGCAGGAATTTCATAGGAGCTAGGAATGAATTGAGAAAAACACTTAAACAGTGTGACAACCAGGTTTTGGAGAGGTTTCTGGCTGATCATCAGTGTGAGTTTGTCTTTAATGCCCCGTCAGCAAGCCATGCTGGTGGAGTTTGGGAGCGCCAGATACGCACTGTTCGAAGTGTGTTGAATGCTACTTTGGCTCAAAGTCTCAGTCGGCTTGATGATTCCTCCCTCAGAACACTTTTTTACGAGGCCATGGCCATCGTTAATAGCCGCCCACTGACAGTAGATGGGATGAATGATTCTAACTCTCTTGAACCTTTAACGCCTAATCATCTAATCCTAATGAAGTCAAAGGTTGCTCTTCCACCTCCTGGGAACTTCGAGAGGGAGGATGTATATGGTACAAAGCGATGGCGCCGAGTTCAATACTTGATTGAGCAGTTCTGGAGTCGATGGAAGAGGGAATACCTCCAGAACATTTCCACACGACAGAAGTGGCATGTGACCCGGCGCAATCTCCAAGTGAATGATGTGGTCATTGTAAAGGAAGACATCCTCCCAAGAAACCAGTGGCAGTTAGGGCGAGTAGTGGAAACCTTTTTGGATAGTGATGGTTTAGTGCGAAGAGTCAAAATACGAGTTGGAGAACAGAAATTAGGAAAGCATCAGTTCCCATCTAAACCCTCTGTTATAGAAAGGCCCATTCAAAAGTTGGTGCTGCTTCTTGAAAGTGAATAGTTATAAGGTATATGTTCATATGCGTACATGCATAAACGCATGCATGCATAACCCATTATATTTACATAATTTTATGCTTACTTGCATAATTGTCCATGTTGAGTTAGTGAGTGGTGTATAAAGATGTTAAGAATCATGTATGATTTTTTTGGTGTCGCCATTATCATGACATGATTGGTGGGAGTGTAAAGGACCACTTTGGAGTTCAATGTATGTTGTTAATTAAATGAAGTATGGGTTGGGTTAGTGGTAAAAATATTTGTGTAATTGTTGTACCTTATTCACGTACTTTTACCTTTTGCATGTGGTTTAATGTTATTCGTATGTGATTGACCAGAAATGTGGTGCACCTGTTACGATGAAATTTGTCCCTTTGGTGGCACCGTAGTTTGCACAAGGGCAGATGAATATTTAAAGGTGGGCGGTGTGAATGATAGGCAGCTGTGTTTGAGTGAGTTTATATGCATTTTATCTGAAGATCCCGTGTTTTATGCATGAATTTAAAGAACTCTACGCCCGTTTCATGACGGAAGAAAGGATATTGTATAGCGAGGTATGATATGCTTTCATTCATGGATATTTCATAATATTTGTACATATGTATGGTTTATTTGCTGATAATTAATGTTTGTCATCTCGAATGTTTTACTTGCGTAATGACGTTTGTAGCCATGAAAACAAGTGTGTGTGACATGTTTGTTGTATGTTTTCAATACAGTTTTCACGGTGCTAAGGTGATGGAGTGAAAGTTGAGCGTCATGCTGGTTTGACGAACTAAATAAAGGACACCTTATGCATCAGTCGAGACTCTCTTTGTTTCTTTGGACCCAAGGGCTGCTACATAATATATTCCACACTACTCAATGAGATGTTTTATATCAGCTGTTATTCAAAGGAAATATAATAGCTGGTAAAAGGGGAATCTCAGTTGCCTCCACGTCTGAGACCGTCAATCCGCTCATCACGTGACTTGAGCGCATTACCATGGAGACATAGCATGTGTGGAGGCTTCACGCTATTCTCTGCGGCATCCACGCTCAACTCGCCACATGCCCCACCAAGATCGGGAACCACATTATAGCGACCACGAGGAGGACCCCATGTAACTCTACCCTCCCTAGCAACTGGGTCAATTTGGTTGCTTAGGAGACCTGACTGGACTCACTCAGCACGCCCTGGATTCAAACTCGCGACTCCAGGTGTGATAGTCAGCGTCAATACTCGCAGAGGTTCTCAGACCCTCAAAGTCCTGGAAGATTTAGTACATTCATAGTCAGTCACTTGCATGATTTGTAAATCAGTTCACTACACTTGGACCGCCTACAATTAACCCAATCTGAAAATTCTCTCATCATTTACTCACCCTCATGCCAAAGAAAGAAAGTCAAACACATCTGGGATGGCATGAGGGTGATTAAATGATGAGATAATTCTCTTTTTTGGGTGAACTGTCCCTTTAAATGTTTATGAAATGGTAATAAATAATTATGATAAACTGTGCAAACATGGACATGATTCTACAATTTGAACAAAGTTGATTTTCTACCATTTGTTTTGTTTTGTTATTATCTTTATAATGTGGATCCTGCAGTCACTGAATCTGACAGTCTCAGAACTGCATCCCAAAAGTTTCAGTAAGACCGTCTTCATTTCATTACATGACTCACATGAACGCACCAATAAATCATTATTAAAACATGTACACTTGTAAAGTTGTAGAAAATGGTGTAAATTGTATTGAAACACAGACAGTTCTTCAGGATGCGTCTGAACCGGCTCAGAAAGGAAGAGTGTGTGAATATTCAGAGGAAGTCTGGCGAATCAAAGAACGGAGAAGATGGCAAATATTCCTTGCATCAGGTTAACTGCTCAAAAATCAATGAAACATTTTTGTGTCATGGCATTTAAATCAGTTCATGTGAGTTCAACAATTGTGTTAATTATTCCACACAAAGTTCCATTTTAGAATGAAAAGAAGATTCTATCTGTGCTTTGAGACGCCTCCCTAAAGGCACAAGCACACACATCATGTTTCAGAGGTCTTCTTTAGCACACATTGTTTTGGCTGTTTTTGTTGAATTAGAATAGATCATGACTGATACATATGAATACAGTTGCATGTCCTGACATACACACAGGGGGGCAACGTGCGTTAAAACAGCACATGGCAACCAGGACCTTTCCCCCCGAAAACATCGTATAAGCCGAAGTAGATCGTAAAATCCTTCTAATGATTCATTTTAGTTTTGTAACTTAAGTAGCACTTCAAACTGCTCATAGATTAACGAGAGTAGAGTAATAGAGTAATCATACAGTGCTAAGAGCATCTTAAGATCATAGACTGATGATGACACCTGCAGGACAACAGTGAACACTAAATACAGTTAAAGGAATAGTTTAGACACATTTAGATAAAGCTGAAGGATCTAATGATCTAATTTAACAGCTTCAAGAGAGCAAACATACATTTGTGTTGTACTTGTTTATAACACTCACATTATTTTATTTTTATATATATATATATATATATACATTTTTATATCATTTGTAATTGAACATTTGTCTTATTTTTAAGGATATGTTTATTTCATATGTTGTTAGTTCAAGTTCTTCAGCATCACAGGACAGTGTGGTCAAGCAGCAACTGTTCATTGTGTTTTGATTAGTATAATAATAATATTTGTATAATATTCATTGAATCTGTATAAAAACCCAGAGTAGTAAATGATTTGTAGAAAGAGTTTGGAGTTGTGTTGATGTGAGATACAGTGAGTATATTTCACTCATCCAGTTGTGTGTGTGTGTCTCTGATGTTCAGTTTCACACAGACTCACTGAGGAATCAGCATAAACTCTAAATCCAGCATAGAGGGGTCGAGTGAATGTGCTGTTGAATGTGTGTAAGTGTGTGAGTGTGTGTGTGTCAGAGATGCTGTAGAAGGACAGAGTGCGGGCGGGACAGTCCAAATACACTCCTACTCTGTTACAGCAGTGTGAAGGGTGATCTATGTAAGTGCTGTTATTATTGTGACAGGCAATGAATCTGTCATTAAAGCACCTCATATACCAGGAGTTTACATTGCATCCAAACACACAGTCATCACTCAATCCTTTCCTGCTGATTTCTTTATATGACACTGATATACCAGCATCAACTCCACTCCATTGAGTCTCCCAGTAACAGCGTCCAGTCAGACTCTCTCTACACAGAACCTGATGACGCACATCAAATCTCTCTGGATGATCAGGATATGACTGACGCTCTCTCACACGCGTCACCTTCCTGTTCCCCTCAGACAGAATGAGTTCAGGGTGTGCTGTGTTTGAATCCAGTGTTAGATCACAGACCCCTAAACACAAGAAGAGAAAAAACACTTAACACAACAATCACTAAGTGTGTGTGTGTGTGTGTGTGTGTACGTGTGTGTGAGTGAGTGTGTGCTTGTGATGTGTGCGTGTGATGCGTGTTTGCGTGATAAGTGTGTGTGTGAGTGAGATTGTGTGTGTGAGTGAGATTTTGTGTGTGTGTGTTGGTGAGCGTGTGATATGTGTGTGTTAGGGGCGTGTGTGCGAGTGAGAGTGCGTGTGTGAGTGTGTGTGTGTGTAGACCTACATTTGTGTAGTCCTGCTGTAATCCTGAACTCTCCTCCATGATCCACACTATAAAAACAGAAACACACACAAATGATGACATCACATTCAGTTCACCTGAAACACAATTCACACGTCTGTGATGAAATGCATTGTGGGATATAAAGTGTGAGACTCAGAATAAGTTTATTGTTGTGAATGTGTAGCCCTGCTAAAATATTAGTGTAGATCTGTTCAAATGTTATAATGTAAATTGGATTAAAACATTAAGGTATCTTAATGGATTGTTTATTAGTTAATTTATTTTATTTTATGTTTATTATGTGCAAAATTAGTCTACATGTTATTTGATGTTGCAATGAAGGAAAAAAAAAGAGAAACTAAAACTTTGATGTAAACTGAAGGTTTAAGTGTATGTAACTGTTAGAATGTCTGTGATTGGTTAAGAAGGAGGAGGTGGGGAGGAGAAGAGAAAAAGAAGAGATGGCGGACGGTAGAGAGGAGCTGTGAGTAAAAGTTTAGACGAGAGCTAACGCTAATCTTTAAGCTACTGCAAAGGACGCTTTTAATAGATTAGTGTGTGTATTGTTTAAGCAGCGAGAGATAGCAATTTCTCTCATAAGCGGTAACAAGCATATCGAGAGGCTGTGAGAGAGATCACATATTGTGTTATAGACCATAAATTTGCTTCGTGAATAAAGAAGTGAAGGGAGTTGACTGATTCTTGCCAAAGAGGCGTAGGAAGACCCAGATAGCTCTGAGATCCAGGAATATCTCAGTGGTTCCTCTGGCCACGGTGGAATGATCGTGGTATCAGTGTTCCATGGACCGATCGCTCGCGAAATGTTTTTGGATGTGGAGAAAAACTCAGATTGCTAACAGTGAGGTATCCATCTTGTTCAAAACACGTGCACCATCAAAGTAACAGGCCTGCAACGTTTATTTTATTTCAAAGACTTTGGGGTTAAGTTTGATCATATCACATGATTGTTGACATTTTGAAGGGGAAAACATATTGTTATAATTTATGTTTATGAGTCACATTTAAAGGATGTTTCACCTGTGATGTGATATTTGAAGGTAAGGACTGAGTGTTTATGTTACTACTGAGTCTGAAGTGAAATGAGAATAGGTGTTGTGAACACGGTAAACACTTAATGTGTTACATTTGATAATTTAAGGGTTATTTTATAATTGTAAAAAGGGTATTGTTTATTTTATTGATTTCATTTATTTCAATTAATTACAAAGACTCGTTATATTTTATATATCACATTTTATTGTGTTTTATTATTGAGGGAAAAGGTATTTTTAACTATAGTAAAAATATGAATGTACATATTTAACTGAGAAGAGACACAGTTGTTAATCTAGTTAAGAGTTTTATTTGGGATAAATACATAGAGAGAATAAGAACTCAGGGCCCTTTCCATCTAAATTAGGAGAGGAGCTACAAATGTAATTACTGTGTAATCTTCCATGGATCTTAAAACTAATTAAAATAAAATAGTTTGAATATTGATTTGTTTGCTTGATCAATGTCTACACTGGACGACTCTGTGAATCTTGAATCTACTGGCGGTAGGAGAGCAAGTTGGATTTAACAACATTAATCTAGATTGAACAAGGCAGAGGTGGTTTTTCTCAAGGAGGAAAGTCTGGTTAACCGTTTGATTAGCGAGGGAATCACAGTAAGTGGAAATTTTGTTACTGTTTCACTGCTTGTTAATCCATCTACTAGAATATTTCCAATGTACCCCCTTTCATTCATAATGATGAGATTGAACGGGGCCTGGCCAGATATGGAAAGTTGGCAAGGGAGATAAAAATTATACCATTAAGATGCAAAAGTGAAGCTTTGAAACATGTCATGTCGTTCAGGAGGCAACTGTTTATGTTTTTGAATGGCACGGAGCTGGATATATCATTTAGAGTGCAGCATGAAGGAAAAGCGTATATGGTTTACACGAATACTGGCAGCATGAGATGTTTTGAATGTGATGATATCGGGCATAAGAGGACGGCGTGCCACATAAGGATCAGGTTAGAGAGGAGGTTGCTGGGCCTAGCTCTGCTGCTGTGACGGTGGAGTCTGATAAAAATGAGTCCTTTTCAGAGGAATCACAAGCTCAGGTCACTGAGCAAAGAAACAATGTTGAATTGATTGGAAGTGTCACTGATGATCAAAGTAAAGATCAAACGTTGAAGCCTAGTGAAGATGAAGATGGATCACAGGTAAATGATAATGGAGTAATGACTGATGATGATAGAAGGAATAGTGTTGAAATGGTTCTTGTTGAAAATGTTGTAATGTCAGAAAGTGTAGAAATGATTGCTGGAACTGAGATTAGAGGTGATGATACATTATCTGATATCTCTGATTTTGGATTACAAATTATGGATGATGGATATACACTGCAAGAGATAAATTATTTCTTAGATGTACATTTTGGGAAAGCTGTTGAAGTGAAAGATTTTTTTCCAGACACAGGAAAATTAATGGTGTCAGTGTTGATGTTACAGAAGACAGTTAGCTATGAGGCATTAAGTAGGCAAAAAAGGTTCAAACTGAAGAAGATCGTTACAAAACTAAGAAAAGAGAAGGCACTTCACAAAAGCAATGGCTAAATCACATAGGGTGTCTGTTTTCCTTTGCTTTATTCTGCTTCTGTCCTCTCTATTTCACTGTTTTTTAATGGAGGTTTTAAGGGTTGGATCCTTAAATATAAATAGGGGAAGGGACAGGAGTAAGTTTGCAATGGTATCAGAGTTGATTAGAATTAAAAAGATTAATATATCTTTTATGCAAGAAACACAAACTGATATTGATAATGAAATTGAATTGTGTATGAGGTGGAAAGGAAAATCTATTCTAAGCCATGGGACAAACAATAGTGCTGGTATAGCCATTTTATTTTCAAAAATAGTGATATAAATATTGTAGCTTCAGAAGAGATTGTAAAAGGCAGAATATTATTAACTCAGATAGAGTTTATGGGTACCAGTTTTGTACTTGTAAATATTTATGCACCGATGGAGGTCCTGAGCTGAATAGAAGTTTTTAAAAAGTTGGAAAAAGCAATTCAGAAATTTTATAAAAATAATGTATGTTTTATTATTGGAGGTGATTGGAACTGTACCATTGATTTTACTGATTGATAGAAAAGGGAGGAGCCACATAATGAATCATGTACAGTGTTGTCAAAAATGTTAACTGAATTTGATATGATAGACATATGGAGAAGTAGAAATATACGAGTAAAACAATACACGTGGCTTAAAATCTCTGATAGTAGGATAAGTGGGGCAAGGTTAGATAGATTTTATTTGGATAAGATATGGAATAGTAGAGTGATGAATGTTTTTATTTCACCCAGTGGTGTTTAAGACCATCATCTGATTGTTTTTGATTAAAGAAATGTTCAAAACCAAATTACTATTGGCATCTTAATCTTAAATTATTGCAAGATGCCTCATTTTGTGAAATATTTAAAGGGGTCATATAATGGTACATGCACTTTTTCAAGTTGATTGTACTGAAATGTGTGTTGGCTGTGCCTGTACACAACCATCCTATTATGATAAAAATCCATCCAGTGTTTTTGTTTTAATCTCTGCCTCAAATCAAGCCGTTCAACCGTGTGACGTCACACGGTCGGATGCCCCTCCCAGGATTGTTGATTGACAGCAGTGTTTCAACACAGACCGCCGCCGCTGAGCGGCAGCTGTCAATCATAGTCCGTCATCATTGTTGATACACTGGGGCAGAATGGCTCTAGCTGATTGTGGTGTTCTGTTCTTCGGTGTAATAACGAACACAGCAGTCATTTTGATGTTCCTAAATCTGAACCGCTGAAGACGCAGTGGCTGAGTTTTGTTTACGATGGGAATATTCCCCACGAGCAACGTCAATGCGTTCATGTTTGCGCGAATCATTTTTCACCAGACTGCTTTATAAACGAGGGTCATAAAGCTGGTTTTGCTAAGAAGCTGCTGCTGAAAAAAGATTCGGTACCAACTATTTATATTCCCTCTGCACCTCCAGAAGAAGTAAGTGTAACGTTTTATTAACCTTTATATTAATCTTTGCAAATCGCTTGCACGCTTCACAATGAATGTGGCTAATGTTTACACTCAGGGTACATTACGGCATGTTTTCCATAACGTTACGACGTTCTCAATATAATTCATAATCCCACGTTTATAATGAACAATGCGTTATGGTTATTGTGTTATTAAAAACTGTGTACGCAGGTGTTACAGTTAACATAGTAACACTAAGTTACACCTGGTTTACTTGTATGTTACTGATTAAGAAGTAATGTCAAAAAAACAGTTATAACTGCATGAAGATGAATGGTAACACAATACTGGCAAAATACTGTTTACATCTTGCAAATGCAAATTCTCCAAATATACCCTCAACTGTTGTCAAGGCAACACTCCACGTGCGTTGTGTCAAAAACGCCCCCAGAACGGAGGGGCGGGGTGACCAAGGCTCATTATCATTTAAAGTCATATGCACTGAAACGGCGTGCTGAAAACAGAGCTGTTTTTGAGCAGGTAAAATTAGTGTTGTAAGTTTTAAGTTTTCATTTAGACCCTAAAGATTCATATTAACTTGTACAAAAATGGCATTATATGACCCCTTTAAGGTTTTTTGGAATAGTTGGAAATTAATGAATTGACATTTGAAAATCTATGTCAATGGAGGGATGTGGGTAAAGCAAATATTAAAATGTTTTGTCAAAACTACAATTCACATAATACATCAATGGTGCAAGCAACAGTGAAAAATCTTCAAAGAGACATTGAAATGCCGGAGAGTGCACTTTTTAATAACAATGGAACTGAACAGAAAGAACTTTTACAAAAAAAGTGGAATGAACTTAGTTTCTTTCTACAAGAGCAAGTAAATGGAGCATTAATAAGGGCAAGGGTTTGCTCTATTAAGGATATGGATGCTCCTACTACTTTCTTTTTCAACCTTGAAAGAAAAAGTGTCCAGCAAAAGCAAATGTACCACTTTCGTCGTAATGACGGGACTCTTACATCAGATCCTGCAGAAATAAAGAAGCTGGCAGCAGATTTTTATAGACACTTATATGATGCTGAGTGTTCTGATTCTGGGAATGGTTCTGATTTACTAAATTAATTACCCAAATTAGGGAATGAGCAAAAAATATCCTTGGACAAACCAATTACATTGCTGGAGCTCACAGAGGCAATGCAACAAATGTGTACCGGTCGATCCCCAGGGATTGATGGACTACCTTCAGAGTTTTATAAACATTTTTGGGATTTTCTTGGTCAAGACGTATATGAAGTACTTTTACAAAGAATTGAAAACAAGTCACTTCCTACAAGTTGTCGACGTGCAGTACTATCCTTAATACCAAAGAAAGGGGATCTTGGACTTCTGAAAAATTGGAGAGCAGTATCTTTGTTGTGTCTGGACTACAAAATATTCTCAAAATGTCTAGCAAACAGACTCAAGTGTTACTTGGAATCAGTCATTCAGAAGGACCAGACATTCCTAATCCGTCGATCATGGACAGTCTTTTTTAGTGAGGGATATAATTGATTTTAATCATCTTAATATTTCTAACTTTGGCATTTTATTATTAGATCAAGAGAAATCTTTTGATCGAGTTGATCATGGTTATCTTTTTAAAGTCTTATAAAAATGTCACCAAAACCAAAACCTTTTGTATCATATGTTCAATTATTGTATTCTAATGCCTTTGTAATAGTAAAAGCTGGTGGTGGTTTAAGTGCACCAATACCATTATTAACTCTTTCCCCGCCAGCGTTTTTAAAAAAAGTTGCCAGCCACCGCCAGGGTTTTTGACGATTTTCGCTAAACTTTAATGGCCCGCAGAATATTTTCTTCCATGAATATATGAAGATGCTATATATCAAAATAAAGATCTGAGCCGATTTTATTTTATCTTCATTTGTTCTTTTTTTATTGCCACTTGAACAGAGGTAGGTTTTGTCAAAAACAACATTTCGGACAAAAAGCTGAGAAAAAGGCATTTTTATGTCATATTTTGAGCTACATTCTCACTACTCCACTTCACGTTTGAGACGATCGCAGTCTGTTTCTTTGATCAAAGAGTTGCGTACTCTTTCAAAACATGCGCGGGGGTCTTCCTTACCGTATAACACCTAAAACACTGATACCCGGAAAATTCTGTGTTTGGCGGGGAAGCGTTTTTTCATAAAACCCGGAAAATTCCGTGTTTGGCGGGGAAAGAGTTAAGAGGTATTAGACAAGGCTAATATTTCTGGGCAATTGACTTTTTTTGGAGTGGAGAGCACTGGATTCATGCAGCAGTACTTTATCTTCCTGTTCAGGAAGGAGGACAGGGCTTGGTGGATGTAAAGAGCCGCATTCGCGCTTTCAGAATACAAGCGGCACAGAGACTACTATACCATAAAGAACTGGCTTGGACTCAGACTGCAAAAGGGATTTTACAGAAGGCTGGTGGTCTTGGATTGGGCAGACATCTATTTTTAATAAGGCTGGGAGAGCTGAGTCTGTCTGAACTTACACCTTTTTACCAGTCAATGCTACATTCTTGGAGGACTGTTTTTAAAACTGAAAGAGTGTTGGATGAACCAGGACACTGGGTTACAGGCTGTTGTCCTCAGTAAGTGTACGTACATGATTACTGAGAAATGGAGTTGTTAAGTTGGGGCACCTGCTGAATAAAAATGGGTGGAAATATGCGAAGGCCATTGGAGAAGTGACGGGCTTGAGGTCTTCACGTCTCACATCTAAGCTTGTAGAAGACATTTTAAACTTGTTGCCAAGCAGTTTCAGGGAGTACATTGGGAGGATACATTTGATGGATATTCAAAGTGGACTGGAATTTCCAAGGATTAAAGTCACCTCAGTCATTAATGAAGAACGAGAAAGTGGAGTAGCAGATTCTATATTATCTTTAGAAACCCCTCAGTTGGAGTTTTTTGTGAACACATCAAAGAAAGCGATATATTACACTACAGTGAAAGATCTGTATAAAGACTCACTTACAAGACAAAAACTTTCAAAGTGGCCAGAAATGTTGGAGCCAGACTTCCTTGTGAGGGACAGGTGGAGAGCCCTGAATAAACAAGGAAAAATAAGGGACTACAACGTTTTAGTACAGATGCTGAATTGATGTTTAGGAATATGATTGCTGTGAATTTGCTTATTATGCTCTTATCAATGATGAGACGAGGTTTTCTGAAATTTGGGGAGTCAATGGAATTTTATGTACAATTGATGATGGTCTGTTGTTTTTACTTTTTTAAAAGGAATAATATTTATTTTGGAGTTTGTTTTCTTTTGTTAATAAGAGGTTGATGATGATTTGTGTATTTTATACTTTTAGTTCTTTTTAAGATTGCATTACTAAATTATTTTGATAACTTGTGATGTATGATTGTTAATTGTAACAATAAAATTTTTGTTAAACCTCGCTCTCTCTCTCTCTCTGTCTCTGTGTCTCTCTCTCTTTCCCTCACTCTGCATCACAAGTGTCATCCACACACATTACTGAACATAATAATGACACACAGGACTGTTATTTAGTTTTCCTTGAATGGAATGTGTTAACACTAACTACAAAACAAATATGTGATTAATTGTGATTAAATATTTGAATCGACTGACAGTCTTACAACACATGAGGGGTGTGAGGGGTCCAGGAACTGAGTTTGACACCACTGCAAAACATACACACAACATCCCACCAACAATAAATCAAGGGCTTTCACACTGCGCTTAACCCTGGGTTATTGTCTTTTTAAACCTGCTTTTAACCTTGAGTAAAACAAAATTTTACACTTGTAATTCTGAAAGGTGATTAGCACCTCTTTTAATCCTGGGTTATGAAACCTGCACCAGAGAAGTGTTAGCGGCACTTTTGAAAGTGCACCAGTATGTTTTTAACTAGCTCTTTTTCGCCCAAATAGTACCAGTGGTTTTGGACTTTATACTGTCACCTGTCCTCATGGATACACACAGTTTATTTACTGCTGCCATGTTACACAAAGATGTTTGTTTATGTTCAGTTTTATCACTTTAGTCTGTGTTTTTCTCTGTCTCATACTACACACATCAGTATAAATGGACATTCTTGGATTAAATCTAAATTAATTCTCACAGGTTGTTGTTGCACTGGACTGTGAGCGGACTGTCACAACTCGTGAGCTCTCTGGAGGCTGATGAGACCGTCCTGTACTCGCTCTTGGTGCTTGACGTTGCACCATTTTTCTGTAATCATTATTGTTATTATTAGTGGTAGTAACTGGTCAACTACATGATAGTTTGTTGTGTGCTGTCAACATTGCAGCATCCATGAGGGGGCGACCCGATCAATGTCAAATTAAACTGCTTTTATTGAGGTCAGTAGCTGACTGGAGTCTTCATCTAATATGAATGTACATCATTTTAAACATATTTGTGTGCTATTGTGTTTATTTGTAAAACTGTAGAAAAATTTGCAAAATACAGTAGCAGAGTGGTGCACAACATGACCAAATCAGCAATGCAAATAAAAGCTGAAAACACAACGGAAATAAGCCACAACACAATGAAATTAATCTACAACACAAGATTATCTGAAAAGAAACATGTACAAAAATTATGTACTTAAATGTCCTGAAGGGGTCTGGTGATGCATACCTGGTTGTTATTTTTACCAGAACTTTTAATTCACATAATGTCATCAACATTTCTCAAAGCCGTACTGTCATTGACTGGGGAACTTCTCTTGTAGTGTCTTGCGGTGGGACGCTTCGCATCGGGGTTCTGATCACCCTGCCGGGTTTTATTGTGCGATAACATCCTGCTGCCTGTAAATGATCCCTTACTGCATGCCAAACTATCAAATATAATTTTTGAATAACTATTCTACTACATTTTTAATTGTGTTGGGCCTCATGTGCTCAGATGGGAGACAAAGTTATGCCTACACACAGTCATAAATCCTGAATGAGGCCTGTAGGAACACTCAAAGCCTGATAACAAACAAAGGGGAGTCCAAACAGACTACAGATCCCATCAAGCCTTGCTCACTTTACACCTAGGTGTGAAATTCTGAAGGATTGAACCCTCAACTCCTATTGGATGAAAAGCACGACAGAACACATCCCTCCGCCATGATGTCATCGAGAGTATAAAACCCAGAGATTCCTCCTAAGCCTTGCTTCCAGCAACAGAATTCACTGCATCTAGTTTCAGCTCTGCTGCTCCCAGGTGTTGCCTCGCTGTCCAAAGAATTAACGTACATAACTGAACTTTGGCTATACAATCTCCATCTTACTGGACGAGCAGAGATTCTCCGTGTTCCACAAAGCACGCTAATGGATCTGAAGGAGACCAGAGCAATCTGCGTCTCACCCTTTTGCCTGCAGAAGTGAAGATTTCTCTTCCTTATTCAACCTAGTCAACTTTGCTGATTTTGCCACCAACCCACTAAGAATCAACTGCCATACTGCCCGCTGACAGAGCGAGGAAACAGCCTCCCATCATCACCCAAGATTCAAAGAACCAAGTCATAGTCAAATGATGGACGAACACACATTCTACCCGCGTACACATGCAACTCAAGTAAGAGGTTTACGTCTGGGCAGAGATAGATTATTATAGTGTGTTATTCTTGTGTTTCAAGATTATTGCTTGTACAGTTTACAGACCACAGAGTCCGCTCTTTGCTGCAAATAATACTCACGGTAGTACTGTAACTTATTTGACCAAAAATGAGATTTGCTGTGTTGTCGTCCAACCTTGTTGGGCTGTTTGTGCATTTCCACCATCATGGGTGAGACCGGCACACAGAGTATATCCATTAAAGAACCAATGACCATGGTGGACCGGATTATGAATATATGTGGACTAAGGAAACAACGTCAATATAAAAATCAGCTGACTTTAAAATTTGAATATTAGTTAATATATATGAATATTTATATATTTATAGTATTTCATATAAAAAAGTACAATACATTTTCATGGTTCAGTCGGTATTGTTTATATTTGTAATAATTTTCAGCCCTATTTCAATTTGAATTATATTTTTTAATTCAAGATCAATTTTAAAAACTATTGGTTGATTAATCGGTTATCGGCAGGTACTGCCCAACTTAGTTATATCTGTAAAATCCACTATTGGTCGACCTTTAGTATAAAAATCATTATATTGATGGAGAGTCCACATAATGATAGGAATACCAATGTGTGTGGTTGTGTGTGTGACAAACACATTGCCACCTAATGTAAACAAAGATGGCTGGATTGATATGATCATGTTTCCCTGATGTCATGACTGCATATAGCTGAGGTGTTGTCTTTTATCGTGGTGTTTTTGTGACAATCTCATTTAAAGAACAAGCATACTGTGTGCTTGAAAAGACTATTCAGTTGCTGTTTGAGATACTTATGATTGACAACAGAATGGTGCCTAATGTAACCAGACATGGCTCATTTTGTGTGGACTGTTCAGTATACTGAGTTGTAAACTTTTATAGTGGTACTTTTGTGACTATTTGGATGTCTGTGTCATAAAATAATCATACTGTGTGTTGTATTAGTAACAGTTTGTGTGATTATAAATTACAGGCACTTGGGAGGAGCAGTTTAGTGTTTGCATGAAAGCCAATTTGCATCTGACAGCACTGACTGTTGCAGAAACACAAATGTGTTCCACAATTCTGAGGGGGCCAGTCGTTAACCATCACAAAATATGCACCAGTAAGTGTGAAAGGGTTAAGTGACAGATGCTTAAAAATTACTCTTTAGAAAATGTGTAAAAATAAAATTTCTGATAACATTTCGTAATTACAAAAATGTCCTCATTCTAATGAAACACTATAATATGTATTCTGTGTGTATTTGTTAGGGATTTGAATGTTTTGAAAGGAATAAATACAGGTGCTATTCAAGTGCATTCCCTGGCCATTCAGTGTATTCAAGGCCAAGTGGGTGATGGGTTATGTGTGTAAACAGGGTTTTACAGCTCAACATACTTCAGTTTGTCCAGTGTGCAGTTTGGATCGTTGAGTCTCTTAGAGAGCAGTATGGCTCCTGATTCTCCTGGGTGATTGTAGCTCAGATCCAGCTCTCGTAGGTGTGAGGGGTTTGAACTAAGAGCTGAAGCTACAAAACAACAGCCAGCCTCTGTCACCATACAGCCAGATAATCTACAAACACACAGACATCAGTCAGATAATCTACAAACACACATCAACATTCAGATAATCTACAAACATACAACAGTCAAATAATCTACAAACACCAACAGTCAGATAATAGTCTTGGTTACTGATGAAACCTCTGCTCTGATGGAGGAAATGAGATGCTGTGTCGAAGTAGTGACACTAAGGGTTCGCTCTTGAGATCCTTAATCGCCTTTGCTTTATTCAGAAAAGGTCAATGAAAATTGGTGAGTGGAATTTGCATGCCGCTCTTCCCCGGACATACAGGTATAAAAGGAGATGGCGTACACTGCTCATTCAGACTTGTTCAGCGCATGTGTTTGTGCGTCCAGTCACCTCGCTATTTGCGGCTGGAATTAGTTGAGACAGTTGGGTCATCAGGCTGGAATGATAGGTAAAGCTGCAATTCATATGCAATAATCAGTAGGTTGAGTTCATTACTTGGCCAGTTGGAGTTGCCAATTCAAACACACCAGTATAAGAGTGCGAATGCAGTCAAGAGTGTACAGACGGTGCGCACATATTTACGGCAAAAAAAGAAATTCTAATAATTCAAAAGCCCATTTTGTGTGTATGTAACCTTTATATATCAGGCCCCTGGTACCTGTGAAGTACACAGAGACGGAACTCATATGGTGCATCTCAATCAGCTCTTGATCATAAGTCAGCAAACTGGTCATGGAGTTGGCCATTTCTAAGGTTGTCCCAGTCACAAAATTGGTCCATTGCCCTGAAACAGTCACTCCTCAAAAATCCCAGAATGCACCGTAAAAACCAGTGAGCATCACAGGTCTCTGTGTTCCCTTACCAAGTGAAACAGATATGTCAGAAATATATCACTTATATAGACAACTATTTTATCCTCTCAGTCTAATAATAATTCACTCATATATTACAATAATATTCAACCTGAATGGGTTCTAAAACACAAGTGTGTGAAGTTGTAGTTGTTGCACACTGTTTATAAACAGCACCTTCCAAGGACTTCTGAGAACAGAGCTGAAATTGCGATGCTACTGCCGGATTAGGCAAAACTGTCTGATTCCATTCAGTGCAAGTCATCAGAATAAGGTAAATGCCCTGGCTATTGTAATCTATTGCAGGGGTTCTCAACTGGTGGGTCGCGACCCAAAAGTGGGTCGCAGACCTGTTTTGGGTGGGTCTCGGTAAGCTGGTCAAAAAAATAAAAAATATTTAATGTGCGTCTCATGTTTGATTGGTCTTTTATTTTGAAAAAAGGTTTATTTTGACAGGCATTCGTCAGAGACGTGTGGTAGTTTACTATGGTAGCCATGGTAACCATCCTGTCTTTACGTTGTTTTGACATTCAGATTCGAGATGGCGAAGCGCAAATATGACCCAGACTATTTAAAAAATGGATTTTCGTACATTGAGGATAAAAAGGGACAGAAACCCCAGTGTGTGCTTTGTAGTGAAGTGCTTGCCAATGAGAGCATGAAACCGTCCAAACTGAAGCGCCATTTAGAAACCAAACATCCCGCATCGAAAGACAAGCCGGTGGAGTTTTTTCAAAGACGTCTCCAGGAGCTGAGGGCATCACAAAAGTGTCTGACAGCGTCTTGCTCCAAACAAGAACAAGCTCTTCGGGCATCTTACCTAGTAGCTCACCACATTGCAAAGGCCAAGAAACCCCACACAGCAGCCGAAGAGCTCATTTTACCTGCTGTAATGGATATGGTAAGAGAGGTGCTTCCACAAATGTCCTGGTTAGGTGAAAACTTTATTTTGAGTGATTTTGACATTGATTTTATTCACTTTTGTACATGCAGTTGTCATGGTCCTCCTTAGTTTCTTATTAATTTGCTCTGAATAGAGTAAAAATATCTTGTTATGTGGCCTTATTTATTTAATTAACTTTTGTACATAATGCGGTTGTCAGGGTCCAGTTAATTATTAATATGCTCTGAAATGCACGTTGCACGGGATAATATATGCATGTATGTAGGGTTATGTTTTTAAAAAGATGATATATGAGTTATTATCAACAGATATTTTTGAAAAATAAATTTTGTTGGTTGAATTCTAAAAAAGTGGGTTGCGACTTAATGACCATGGGAAAATGTGGGTCCCAGGGTGGGACCAGTTGAGAACCCCTGATCTATTGTGCTGTAGGTGTTTTAGGTTTAGTTTTAAAACTGAATGATATCAACATTTAACATTATTATATATTTTTTTATTAATTAGAAGATTAATTCCATGTAGGGATACATGCAGTAGTCCCAACAAGCATTTTCTTATTTTAAATGAAACTGTGTTTTTCAGTTGGTAGATCTTATTGAGTTGGCCATTTAAAAGTAGATCATCACACAAAAAGGTGTCGGCACCCCTGCTCTACAGTATATCAACTACCTGCAGTCACACTGACTCCACTATTATATCATATTTCCTGTTATTGCAGTTTATTGTTTTTGTTTGTATGTGGTATCAGAGCAAATTCTACTGTATATCTGCAGCAAGTTTCTTCCTCATCTGAACATTTTAAGAAGATTGTCCTAAAGAGCTGATCAGAAATTGATGTTGTGATCATTATGAACTGTGATGTCAGAATATAAAGGACTTGATTTCCTTGAGGGGAACCAGACTCAGCAGAGGGAGCCCATCCACATCTATAAACCACAATATATTCATAACTTATATTCCAATGTAATAATGAACTGCCAACACAAACCTCAGTACTTCCAGTGTACAATGAGGACTCTTCAGTGCATCAGAGAGCAGCTTTACTCCTGAATCCTGCAGGTTTTTTTTTTTTTTTTACACATCAGAAATGCTTTCCTAGTTGTCAGAATCATTAACTCCGTAGGGAGTCCAGTCAGTTAAGAGAATAATGACCTCTCGCTGGCAGATGCTAGCTGATGATTATTTAAATTAAGCTTATAACTGAAAATATGAGGACATATACTATTTTAATATCTGATCATTTCTACTGAAAATCACTGACCTCAGTATCTCCAGTGTACAGTGAGGACTCTTCAGGGCATCAAAGAGCAGCTTCACTCCTGAATCCTGCAGGTCATTGTTACTCAGGTCCAGCTCTCTCAGGAAGTTTGATGATTGTAGAACTGAAGACAATCTTTCACAGCACTGACCAGTGAATCTACAAGATGCCAATCTAAACAAAGAACAAAATTATCAGAAAGTAGATTTATACAACAAACTATTCCAGAGTGAATACTCTGTGTTCCCTTACCAAGTGAAACAGATATGTCAGAAATATATCACTTATATAGACAACTATTTTATCCTCTCAGTCTAATAATAATTCACTCATATAGGCCTATTACAATAATATTCAACCTGAATGGGTTCTAAAACACAAGTGTGTGAAGTTGTAGTTGTTGCACACTGTTTATAAACATAAATGTTTTTGTAATATGAAAAAACATAATTCTTCCTTCCTTGTGTATTTAAAATGGTCCAGAAAACATGATTTCATTATTTGTAACGTAATGTTTATGTCTTGCTTTAAAGATTTTGAATCTACTTGGCTACAATGGCCATTTCAACATTTCAACAATGGTTGAAATTATGTTACTCTGATTAAAAAAAATTACTCTCATGACATTTCAGAGCAAATACATAAATATTGAAATATAAATACATAAAAAGGCAGAACATAATTAAGATATACTATACCAGGGGTGCCCAATACGTTGATCGCGATCTACCAGTCAATCGCAAAGGCAAAGCTGGTAGATCGCACAAAATTTTAATGTACTTTCGTTAAATTTTTATAAAAATAAATATAATGTCTTTCCTTCTTTTAGTTTCTGTCTGATTTGCACTTGTAAGAGTAAATATTGACCAGGTGAGGTTTTGTTTATTCAGTTGCCATGACAACTAGGTTTAGCTGAGATGCGCTTTCCAAGGACTTCTGAGAACAGAGCTGAAATTGCGATGCTACTGCCCGGATTAGGCAAAACTGTCTGATTCCATTCAGTGCAAGTCATCAGAATAAGGTAAATGCCCTGGCTATTGTAATCTATTGTGCTGTAGGTGTTTTGGGTTTAGTTTTAAAACTGAATGATATCAACATTGAACATTATTATATATTTTTTTATTAATTAGAAGATTAATTCCATGTAGGGATACGTGCAGTAGTCCCAACAAGCATTTTCTTATTTTAAATGAAACTGTGTTTTTTCAGTTGGTAGATCTTATTGAGTTGGTCATTTAAAAGTAGATCATCACACAAAAAGGTGTCGGCACCCCTGCTCTACAGTATATCAACTACCTGCAGTCACACTGACTCCACTATTATATCATATTTCCTGTTATTGCAGTTTATTGTTTTTGTTTGTATGTGGTATCAGAGCAAATTCTACTGTATATCTGCAGCAAGTTTCTTCCTCATCTGAACATTTTAAGAAGATTGTCCTAAAGAGCTGATCAGAAATTGATGTTGTGATCATTTTGAACTGTGATGTCAGAATCAAAAGGACTTGATTTCCTTGAGGGGAACCAGACTCAGCAGAGGGAGCCCATCCACATCTATAAACCACAATATATTCATAACTTATATTCCAGTGTAATAATGAACTGCCAACACAAACCTCAGTACTTCCAGTGTACAATGAGGACTCTTCAGTGCATCAGAGAGCAGCTTTACTCCTGAATCCTGCAGTTTTTTTACACATCAGAAATTCTTTCCTAGTTGTCAGAATCATTAACTCCGTAGGGAGTCCAGTCAGTAAAGAGAATAATGACCTCTCGCTGGCAGATGCTAGCTGATGATTATTTAAATTAAGCTTATAACTGAAAATATGAGGACATATACTATTTCAATGTCTGATCATTTCTACTGAAAATCACTGACCTCAGTATCTCCAGCATACAGTGAGGACTTTTCAGGGCATCAAAGAGCAGCTTCACTCCTGAATCCTGCAGGTCATTGTTACTCAGGTCCAGCTCTCTCAGGGAGTTTGATGATTGTAGAACTGAAGACAATCTTTCACAGCACTGACCAGTGAATCTACAAGATGCCAATCTAAACAAAGAACAAAATTATCAGAAAGTAGATTTATACAACAAACTATTCCAGAGTGAATACTCCACAGTTAGACAAGAAGTATTGTGACAGTCACTGAGCCATTTATTGTTTCAATGTCTGATTATTTCTACTGAAAATCACTGACCTCAGTATCTCCAGTGTACAGTGAGGACTCTTCAGTGCATCAGAGAGCAGCTTCACTCCTGAATCCTGCAGGTCATTGTTACTCAGGTCCAGCTCTCTCAGGGAGTTTGATGATTGTAGGACTGAAGACAAACTTTCACAGCACTCATAAGTGAGATTACAGTCTGCCATTCTTTAACAGAGAATGAAATAAAGCACAATAAGGAGATTGTATATTGATCAAATATTGAACATAGATCTTCATTGATCCAGCTGTCTGTAAGAAAAAGCATATGGACAGGAGCTGGAGTGTGAAAGTTCATGTTTATTTTTTCTTTAAACAAAAATGTATTGCTTTTCAAAAGTATACAACAGTGTGTGCAGAACAAATGAAATCATTTATAGTTTGTACATCATTGTTCCTTTGTTCCCCCTTGCCACCACTCCTTCCTTATGCATTCTGGCCTCTGACAGGTTTATGCACAATATCAAGGAAGTAATAAATCCAGTGTGACAAAGTGAGGAAATGTGGGGGTTGCCAGTGCAAAGCAAGCATTTTATGTTCAGAAAGCAACACTTGTTTCTGTTACAATGATATACTGACAAATAATTCATCTTTAAAACCATTTTGTGCATGAGTTCCTTCTGAATTGACTGATCCCCCCAATTTTATTTAAAGCTGAAGTATGTAATTTCTTTGCAACTACCATCAACGAATGGACTTGCAAAAATACAATTTGTTTTCAAAACAGCTTTCTGAACAATTTGAATGCATTGCTGGTATGTACACTGCCATGTTGTTTACATCACTGCATGGCATTCTGAGTTATAGTAAAGATGTTTCTAAGGGTGCTTCTCATTTCTAAAAATGTACATCCTCGATTCCTTTCCTGACTTTTTCTCGTTTCATACCTCACCCTCTTAGGAAATAAGGAATGGATGCAAGGAAAGAAAACAAGGACAGAGGAATCAATTTGAGACATTTCCTGACCAATAATTTGTGGTTAAGATCATTAAAAGATTAAAGGTGCAGTATGTAACAATTTTCATGTAATATTCACCTTTTTTGCCACTATGTGAATGGCTGTAACACAACTTAAAAAATTTGCCCCTCCCAGACTTCCTAGGTTACCTATCCTGCGTGCTGCTTTTGCCAGGAAAATCCAAAGGATGTGATAGTTATGTGCACTCCCGAGAGCCTTGCCTCAGTGCTTCTCTTCCGATATTCAACAGCGACAACAAACTGCAACACTAGGTAACTATCTTAGAGATTGAATCCAGCAAATGTATGGCTCCTAGCACAACACCGACTCCTACACAAACTCAGAGTAAGCCAAAAAAACAACATTTATCTACTGAATCCCATCTGGCTAAGCGGGAACATTATCGTGGTCGAGCGAAAACTATAGTGAATATTGGCAGGCCATTTGATTCCTGGAGGGACCTTCGTTCAGTTTTGGGGATCAAAACCGACCCACAATTGGCAAAGCATGTGAAATATAGTGCCATAAGGATTGATCTCATTTTTGCTAACTTGATCTTGGCTGCTAATGCTGACAGATTGCAAGCTACCTTGCTTCGTAACTGTCAAATAATTTCAATGATCTTCTCTTTATACTTAATGTCAGTTATACAGGATATATTTAAGCAAATATGCTGGTTTCTGATTCGTAGTACAACATATGACATACAAAACATACAATAGTGCAACAGTAACTGTCTGGTATAGTTCGGTAGTGTGTAGCTGTATGTGTAGATCAGTATGTTATGTTAGCTGATAAGTAGTTTTAGTTTAGTCTCAAAAGTTTGTAGTAAAACAATCTCAACAGTAATTTTAATTATGTTACCTCATCTATCAGTATGATGCCGGTGGATCACGTTCAGTCTCTTTGTACGTTACGTCATTGTTTTGGTCGATGCTCGCTTTCGTCCCTATGGAGTGTGTTTATGTGCTTGAGCAACAGGTAGCAGCTGCAGTTCACTTAATGGCCACATGTGTCACTAACAACAAGGGTTTCTGAATATTACATTCAGCACCTTTAATGTTTTGCCATTTTGGGAAATTTGTAATTTTTTGTCCAGGAGTGTACAGCCTATGATTGACATCAGAAAACATCACAGCATCGCTGTATCAAATTTAAACAGTTATGGCTGTAAATGTTTATTTTGTGATTGTTTGAAATAGAATAAAGAAAACTATTAGAGCAACTGATTCATTATTAAAACTGTTTCAGTCCCTCTATGTTGGTAAACAGCAGCGTGAATCAGGAATTACTGAATTTGAATATGTGACCAAATTTCTCCTCTTCTCAGTCATTAATTTATGGTTCTTTGTCCTTATGTCTTCAGTTTTCCACTTGAAATTAAGGCATACTTTAATAATTAAATGTATTTCCTGAAAACGGTGCAAGAGACATGACATTCGTTAATATCAACAATATCTACACATGTTGCAGACACACCAAAATAAATAAAAGTAATAAAAAACTGTGCTTCCCCACAGCCATCACTGGAAACAACACTTTGTTGTGTGTTTGAACCCCACATGGTGCACTTAATGTTGTACCTCTGTTGATTTTTGACACTTTGTATTGTGATAACTATAACGTTGGCCACTGCAACAGTAGATGGGCTACAAACAGCAGACGATCACATCAGGATCCGCTTCTGTCAGCCAAGAACAAAAAGCTGAGGCTGCAGTGGACACAGGATCACCAAAACTGGACAGTTGAAACTGGAAAAGCATAGCCTGGTCTGATGAATCTCCATTTCTATGGAGGTCAAAATGTGGTGCCAAAATCATGAATCCATGTACCCAACCTGCCTTGTGTCAATTTTCTGCTGGTGTAGGCCATTCGCCTCAGGGTTTGATGTGTTGAGCATTCAGAGATGCTGTTCTGCTCACTAAAATTGTACAGAGCGTTTATCTGAGTTACCGTAGCCTTTGTCAGTTCGAACCAGTCTGGCCAATCTCTAATGACCTCTGTCATCAACAAGGTGTTTACGTCTGCAAAACTGCCCCTCACTGGATGTTTTTTGTTTTTGGCCCCATTCTGAGTAAATTCTGAAGACTGTTGTCCATGAAAATCCCAAAAATTCTCAAACTAGCCCGTCTGGCACCAACAATCATGTCACGCTCCAAATCATTGAGATCACATTTTTTCCCCATTCTGATGGTTGATGTGAATATTAACTGAAGCTCCTGACCTGTATCTGCATAATTTTATGCACTACTGTCACATGATTGGCTGATTTGATAACTGCATGAATAAGTAGGTGTTTTTTCACAACGGACAGCACATTATTAAATAAACAAGTTTTTGTGTTGTTCTCGTGAGCAGCTCTGGTGGAAGACAGCGAATGGATCTTCAGATGGCACTCACATCTCCGTCTCCACGAGTAAACAAAACCTCACGATTAACACGGGAGACACGCGTGTACAGTTCAGTATAGATCTCACATTATATGATGTGACTGACAACTAGTTGTCCAGAGTGGCTCCGTTCACACATCTCGTTCACTACACACTCGAGCAAACTTCATAGAAAACACACCTGAGGTAAATTACTTCATCAGTACTCTGGTTCACAATGACTGGTTCGTAAATTTCCCTCTCCACTTCCTGTCAAGTGATGTGTCGAAGTAGACTTATTCCCTATGCTGTCTGAAGTGCCCTTCCAACTGAATATAAACGTTCCCTTCTCACTTAAGACGGCTAAATACCATGTGAAGTTCACTTCGCGGGACACTATCGGTCGACTGGAATGCACCCAACATTCTGATTTACAAATATTACAATTTCCAATTATCTTTTAAGTTGAGTTCAGTTTTCACCCATAAATTATTCCTTTATATGGGTTTTTTCACTATTTGAAACAATATATGCGTCAGCATTACACGTGCTTATATGTGTCTCTGATGACTTTGTTTTGAATTTCGAGGGGAGAGTCATCATTCATGTGTATTTCTGCATAATAAAATGCAACAAAGTAAAAGAAGAAAAAGAAAGCACTAAAACCAGGTTCTATTAATTACACTTGCATTTAATCGGAGCACAAACAAGACGTTTAGAAGAGAAATCTCAGTTATTTTATCAAGTAGACACCTGCATTACGATCTTCAGCTCCCTGAAATTCATTGTTCAGATTCAGATCGGACGTAATTTCCTTTTAAATCTGCACCCCTACAAATAGCCTGAAAAGTTTAAATGAGTGTTTTAGTGCATCGGTTGATTGACAGGTGAGTAGATCATGAAATTAATTCACAAATTCAGAATCAGGAGGCGCTAAAGTCCAACGTACCGTTTCTCTTAATTATATCTGCATTAAATCTAGAACAAACATATTTAAAGCAGAATTAAGTTCTTAAGTAAAATAGTCTACATGTATTACAAGAGCTTCAAATGTGGGTGAATGCCATCTGTGCCCCTGTATGTGATCAGACACACTGAAGAAGTTTAGTGGAGTTCTGGCGTATGAACACTGCATGTATGCGCTTTCAATCATTTTTAATAGCAGGAGAAATTTCACCAGTATAAGTCTCATGCCAGAGTTCACGGTCACTGAAACATATTTTATTAACAAAACTGTTTTTATTCACCTGACACCTTTTACAAAAATCATCCAGCTGATACTTATGAAGAGATTGTTATCAAGTCGGGCAGGAATCAGTTTTAGAGTTTTTAGCACACGGGACAAAGTACTTCTAGTCCCTTTAAAAAGACTGTGAGACTGCTATGAAGGGGACTGCTCTTGGTGTCCTTTGGACCTTTGTGCCTCCCACAATTAAATGTCCCCCTTGTTTTCTTTTGCAGAAGAGTTCAATTAAATCTCCGCTCGACCATAATTGAGGATAATAATAAATATCTGGATATAAAATTCAGAATCCGTCACATGAAATAATCTTTACTCCAGTCTCTCTTTAGCCCCATCAGTATTGCATCGGAATGAATCAGACTCATCTCGTTTAAGGGGCGTGTCTTCATGGGGGCACCTGCGGACTCATCCATGTTCTCATTGTAATTCAGTTGTATAGAATTGAGAAGATCAAGACCTCTTGAGATGAGACAGGCCAATTCAACATGTTAACATGGAGACATTGTGTGTTTAAAACTAGCATCTTTTCATGTAAGGTTATTTATATGTTAGATAATAGTTTAATATTCAGGCATTTGTGCCTCTAATGCTTTAAAAAACAAAAAGAACATCATATTCACTGAATGCACCATTTATGTTTTTGTTAGAGGTCTGCACGTGCCTCAAGTTGAAGCCCAAACCCGACCCGTCTCTGATTTAAGTGCGTCTATGCGGCTGTTTTTAAACAGTGCACGCTCTTTCTGGACTCCTACAGGTTACCCCGAGACCACAGGACTGATGAGAAAAACTACAGTGGAGAGAGACGGTCTGGAATAAATGAATGTCACACATCTCTATTTGTGTGATTTGCACCAGGAGAAGACAGACAAAAAGACCAGCGTGACCAGTAAACACAACCTGTAGACCAACAGTCCTGTAAAAGTTAGCGTCACCTTTAAATGTCTGGTTAAGCTAAATCTGGGCCTTTCTGTCGGATCACACACCCACTGACAGGATGGAGGGAAAAGAGATCCAGCAATCTTGTTAAGTCATTTATCAAAGTAACACACTTTGTCATTCCACTGAAAGTTTTGGACTCAAACTTGAAAAACTGACCTGAACCCCACCTGCTACATGACAGTTTGCAGACCTCTAGTCTTTGTGGTTAAGAACAAACAGAGCATCAGATTTGTAGCGTACAGAGTCTGAATTCACTTCAGACAGACAGAAGAACAGATTGATGATCTGTCAGCTGAGCTAGTTTCATCTTCATCATGATGTATTTTGATCTTGTATGCAGCACAGGTACACATAGAGCATCAGCACTGTATCATGTCACAGTCAACTGCAGGTAATCTCATTATCTTGTGTGATGACATTAATGAATACTCACAGAGCTTTTCTGCACTTCACAGCTGGTATCAGTCGTCTTCTGCCCTCATCTGATGTGTTGTATTCCTTCAGATCAAACTCATCCATCACCTCCTCTGACATCTGAAGCATATAGGCGATCGCTGAACATTGAGCAGGAGAGAGTTCCTCCTCTGAGTGTTTGTCTGATTTCACAAACTCCTGAATCTCTCTGGACAGAGTCTGATCATTCATCTCCAGCAGACACAGGAACAGATTGATGGATCTGTCAGCTGAGAGAGGTTCACCACGCTTGATTTTATATTTAATGCTCTGTGTGATTTTCCTGATGCTCTCTGAACTGTTCTCGGTGTGTGTCAGTAGATCCTGTAAGAGTCTCTGATTGGACTCCAGTGAGATGCCCAGCAGGAATCGCAGGAAAAGATCCAGCTGTCCATTTGAACTCTCAAGGGCTTTATTAACTGCTGCTGTTAGTAGATCATACAGAGAGTTTCTTCTAATGTATGATTTATATCTATAATCCAGAAACATCTGCAGTGATTCACTGTTCTTCTTTAAATGTGAGTAAAACACAAAGAAAGCAGCCAGAAACTCCTGAAAGCTCAGATGAATGAAGCTGTAGACTTTCCTCTGATGAATCACAGATTCCTCCTTAAAGATCTCAGTGCAGATCCCAGAATACACTGAGGCGTCAGTGACGTCTATGCCGCTCTCTTTCAGGTCCTCCTCATAGAACATGACATTGCCCTTCATCAGCTGTTTGAAAGCCAGTTCAGCAAGTTTCACAATCACTTCTCTGTTGGACTGCAGGAGTTTCTCTTCATACTTCTGATTCCTCACATTGATCTGAAGGAGCAGGAAGTGGATGTACATTTCAGTCAGAGTTTGAGGGATTTCTGCACTGTCGTCTTGTTTCAGGATGTTTTGAAGCACAGTGGATGAGATCCAGCAGAAGACTGGTATGTGGCACATGATGTGGAGGCTTCTTGATCTTCTAATGTGTGAGATGATTCTGCTGGCTTGATGCTCATCACTGATTCTCTTCCTGAAATATTCCTCCTTCTGAGGGTCATTGAATCCCTGAATCTCTGTCACACGCTTGATGTATTTGGAGGGATCTGATTGGCTGCTGCTGGTCTGGAGGTGATCCAGATGAGAGCAGAGGGAAGCAGATCTCCTTTGATGAGGTTTGACATCAACACACCCACTGATGAAGTCTCAGTCACATCAGGATCTTTCTCATTGTCTGAAAACTCCAGTTTAATTCTGCTTTCATCCAGACCATCAAAGATGAACACAAGTTTACACTCATCATAAATCTTTGAGTCCAGATCGTGAAGTTCAGGATGAAAGTCCAGCAGAAGTTTGTGAAGACTGTACTGCTCATCTTTAATCAAGTTCAGCTCTCGAAATGGAAGCACAAACATGAAATCTACATCCCGATTGGCCTTTCCCTCGGCCCAGTCCACAATGAACTTCTGCACAGAGACTGTTTTTCCAATTCCAGCGATGCCTTTAGTAAGAACAGTCTTTATTTCTTCTTTCCTTCTTTTCACCTGCTTATATCCTGGTTCAGGGAAGGATTCAAAGATGTCATTGCAGTAGATTGGAGTGTCTTGATGGTGTTGAGTTCTGGGTGTTTTCTCCATGTGTAAAACCTCATGTTCTTCATTCACCCCTTCACTCTCTCCCTCTATGATGTAGAGCTGTGTGTAAATCCTGTTCAGGAGCGTTTGATTCTCGTGTAGTTTGATTCCCTCAAATAAGCTCTCATACTTGTTCTTCATGCTGGTTTTGTGTTTGTCTTTGACTGTCTGAAGAACATCATCTACTGGTGGATGAGAATCCTGCTGCAGGTCTCCAGTCACATCATCTCTATTCACACGGCAGAAAACAAGGAGAAAAGAAACTGATGAAAGAAGAACATCAAATATCTTCATACACAGAGATGAAGATTTCTCATTTAAATCTACAGAAGTGTAATTGACTCATTTCAGACACAACATGTCTGTAGCTGTTGTCATCTCACAGAAAGAAAAACAGCAGGTCTGAAATGTGCACAAATATTTGACAAAGGAATAATTGATGACGGACCGTTTATTTATTGAAAATAACAAACATCAAAAGTTTCTCGTGCTTTTATGATTTTTTCTGGTCTGATTTCATCACTGTATTATAAAAAGTCTGAGATGATCTTGTGTGTTTTTAGATCAGGTCGAGTTTAAAGGACTGTTGTGTTTTACTCCTGCATTTCAAACGCTTTCTTAAAGTATGGATTGATTCATTAATAACACTGTATTTTTCTCTGTACATATGACTATGTTTATATTTCAGTCTGATGTTGTGAATACAGCATGTGCTTCATAATCTTAAGATATTGTTTATTGAATCACATTAGTATAGACACTTTCAATTTCTGTTTTTGTCCATACAATGCCAGTGAATGGGGTCCAACACATTCAAGCACCAAAAACAATATAAAGCAGCATAAAGGTAATCCATTAGACTCTAGTGGTTTAATTCATGTCTTCTGAAGCGATAAGATCAGTTTGGGTGAGACACTCAATTTAAGGTCTTATTCATTAAAATCTTCAGCTTATCTTTACTATGTGCATTCATGAGTGAAGCTTGTTCACACGTCCTCATGCTCGACACATGCACTGTATGTGATCATGTGATCTCACTGCTTTCTGTCGGTTAGCATCCAGGAAAAGCACACATATGCACCATACTGAACAATAAACCAATTAAGATCTAAATCTAATTGTGAGTGTACAAACAGCATTGTACAGCACATTGATTACACTTGTTTTTAAATGTGCTCTAGAAATAAATTGACCTTGACCTTCTGGTTGTATTAAAACCATGTTAGTTCTTGCATGAACATGAAATTACGATCGCATCAAGCGTGAGGATGTGTGAACAAGCTTCTCTCGTGAACACACATAGGACAGCTAAACTTTTACCGAATAAGGACTTAAATAACCAAATATTGGTCTGTTTCTCACCCAAAACTGATCTTATCACTTCAGAAGACATGGATTAAACCACCTGGATTACCTTTATGATGTCTTTATGTCCTTTTGGAGTGTGAAAGTTTGGTCCCCATTGACTTGTATTGTATGGATATATTCACATCTCCATCAAAATATCTTTATTTGTGTTGTGCAGAAGAAAGAAAGTCATGTGAGTTTGAGATGGCATGAGGGGGAGTAAATCATGAGAGAATGATCATTTTTGGGGAGAACTATTCCTTTAACACAATCCTTCATGAATTTCAAGTGTTATTGCTTTATAATGCACATGTAATGACACCTGACCTCACTGGTGTACGCTCATGAGGTGTGTGCATTACACAGTGATTGTAAACAAATGTACATATCACATGTATATATGCATGACAGTGACATATAATCAGTATCGATCCATTTGATAACATTTATTTTAACTGTTGTGTTATTTTTAACACTGGATTCTTTCTAATCGCCCCTCAGACTGTGATGTACACGTTCATACTGTCAGTCAACATGAGAGTCCTCACCTCACATCAGCACAAGGAGCTCCTGAACTGAAGTTAAGTGGAGGATCCATTGACCCGTCACTCTTCATGGACACACAGCTGGATTCAGGAGATTCTCCATGAATGACACTAAAACACAACAACAAATAAACACTGTTTTAAAACTACAAACTCTCACAAACACTCTTTTCCTCTCATCAGTTTCTCAGCTTTACTTTTTTCAATATTTCTCTCTCTTCTCTAAAAGAGCTCAATTCTTCTTTTTCAGTCACAGGTCACTTAGAGAAATTGACTACTGAGAATATTTGTATTTAGGACAAGAGAAAGCAGCACACTGGAGATTACTGTGCACACAGTCCTAACATGAGGCTTCTGAAATACACCAGCTGAACATTGATGATTCTCACACACCTTGTACATTTATGGAAGACAATAAAAACAATAATGACACAAATATATTCATGTATTCATATTAAAAGGCAGATTGTCATGGTTACACACAGTAACTGTTTGGTAATGTTTAATGGACAGTCCTAGTTCAACATTCAGCATTTTCACTTCTTCTTATTAAAAGAAGATTGTGGCAGGGCGGATGGTGGCACCTAATCAGGCTAATTAAGCCCTTGAGAGGGATAAAGGCCGACTGGAGACAGCAGTGCGACAGAGAGAGAGATTTAAGGGCAGCTGTCCGACACCTGTGTGCGTTTGTGTCTTTTTGATTCTGTTAATTATTAAATTATTATTTATATTGTCAAGCCGGATCTCGCCACCTCCTTTCCATTAATCCCTTTACACTGGTGCTGAAAACCCGGGAAGGAAGAGGGATGCTCCGTAGTAGAGTTCTCACCACTATCATCCACCCCAACGGACCAGACACAGCCATCTGCCGGGGGATGGAGCAGCCCAGCCGCCTGGGAGCGGACGAATGCGAGGGGAGAAGGCGGTCCCGGGAGAACCGCTGCCAGGGGCGGGGGAGACTCCTTCTGTTCCCTGAGAACGCAGCGGGGTGTTCCATTCGCCAGGGGTCGGAGGACTGTCTCCGATCCACCCGGGAAAGCACAGCTGTCGTCCAATAGAGGTATCAGAGAACCGGCGAGTAAGTGTTTCTTTTTTCCTCTCTCTCGCTGCCGCTCCTTGTTGGCCTTTCCCTCTCTTTTAAACTGTACTGTATTGTACAACTGTATTGTTTTCGCTGTTACAGTGAATACTAGAGATGCACCGATTGCAATTTTCTTGGCCGATTACGATTTTTGCAAGTGTGACCTGCCGATACCGATTTTTTCCGATTTCGATTTTCTTTCCAAGAACTATTATTGACCACATATACAAACAAAATCTACCTTTCTTCAATGCAACATTTTATTTTCATAATAAAATAAATTATTAAACATTACAATTTCCCCCAAACTGCACTAAGTTACAGGATCTTCTCTCACTTAAACAACTCTCAAGATAAAGTGCTCTGTGACTAGAAAGAGGTAGAAATAACAATTAACTGCAAATAAGTTCATTTATATAACAGATGTCATTTTCCAAATTTTTTTTAAATGGACCTTTTTCTCTTTATTACATTTACATTTACATTTATGCATTTGGCAGACGCTTTTATCCAAAGCGACTTACAGTGCACTTATTACAGGGACAATCCCCCCGGAGCAACCTGGAGTTAAGTGACTTGCTCAAGGACACAATGGTGGTGGCTGTGGGGATCGAACCAGCGAAATTATTACTCGTCTAACAAAACAATTCCAAAGATCAGAAAAACTGAAGTGTCCAATACGCTCAACTTACGTTATCCCGAAGCAATACCGACACCTTTTGCAATATGTGTCGCACTAATTTTAATATCGGGCACGGTGGGAAAAATTACGTTACTCAGCGCATTAAATCACAACGGCACAATTTGTATGCATTTAGCCTGCCTCTGCCATCCAGCACCCCACTTCCCCTCTCCCGGATTTGTGTACCCAAATGTTGACAGATAACAAACAGGCTGCGTGTGTGACATGACACGAGATTAAACAACTCGGGCAACACGACGTGGGAAAAGTACCTCCTACTCTGTATCGAGGAAATGTATCAAATTTCTGAACCCTCTGTCCTCAACTATGGAGAACGGCTGGTCATCCAGGGCCATGAATTCCATCATTTTCCTCGTAATTGCTTTGGTCTTTTCGCTGCTCATACCAAGGAAAGATAGGAGAGGCTGCTGACTTGTGGCTGGCTCTGAGCTCTGGCTAGCTTTAGCCGCTTTCCCTTTTTTAGCTTTTTTTTTTTAAATTGTCATTTTCAGCTGGGAGATGGTATTTTAAATGTCTAAATTAGGTTTGTTGTTCCGAACGTTATTGTGGTGGTTCCCCCACGGTTTTCTTTGGCCTTACAATTATTACACTTTTCAAACTTTATGTATTCTAAACTCACACAGTGAAGATCTTCCACGCCAATGAAATGTTTACATGCAGCTGTGACGTTATTGCCTGCGCCGCTGGCAACAAAACGGACCAGCTTGTAATCGGAAAGATGTGAGGCTGACTGGCCGGTCACCGGTCCGGCCGAGCATGCGGAAAATCGGCTAATTCCGATCCCTGGCTGGTCGATCGGTGAATCGCTAGTGAATACCTTGTGTTTTTAATTATTATTGTCATTTGCCTCCCCCTGTCCCCTCCCAGATTCAGGAAGGTGGGGATGACCTGCCAGCAGAAGCAGTTTCATCTTCTACATTCAACTGACTGTACAAGTTTTCCAGTTCTGTCTGTGACTGAATCAAACCATCTCACTGTCATCTCACTTTACCCTAAAGCTGTTTTCACATGTTTCTACTGGAGATAATCCAGTCGGAGTGTTTTTATACTGTAGTGTTGTGCAGCATATCAGAAATATCTATCAGTGTATTTTATTAAACCATTGAAATCCTCTGACCTCTTGACCTTCCCTGTGTCGGTCTGTCCACTGAGATCCTTTGTAGAGTCCATGACATCATCTGAACAGTCCATTGAACACCTGTCAACAAACAGGACATCATCTATATTCAGGCCAATGAAATCAGTAACATTTCAGTTAGGGTGACCATAATCTGGTTTTCCAAAAAAAAGATGACACCTTATTTTTTCCCAGGTTGGGGGGTAAATAGGGTTTCCAACATTCTTTTGAATGTCCATGTATTAAAATAAAATATTTGATGCCATGAGTGTACCTTCATTTACTATTATTTTAAATGGCCATGGAAAATGAAGCATTGTGATAACAATTTTACCTTGTTGCAAAAAGAAGTTTACCTGATGAACTTTCACCTTTTGCTGAACCTTAATGCTCGGCAGAGCTGATGTGTGCTTCTAAATCACTTGCATTTCCGTCCAGGTGGAGATCCGTGGGAAGCAGAATGTATGACATGTAAAGCTGCACTTATGTGTCAGATGCTAATAAAGGTGCAATTGATTGAGAAGCACACATCAGCTCTGCCGAGCATTAAGGGTCAGCAAAAGGTGAAAGTTCATCAGGTAAATCAACAGACAACTTTGTGCAAGCATGTAAAATTGTCATATTACTTCATTTTCCATGTCCATTTAAAAAAATTGTAAATGAAGGCACACTCATGGCCTCAAATATTTTATTTTAGTACATGGACATTATTTATTTATGTTATGCTAATAGTGTCTTTTTCACTGTATTTAAGTTTGCATTCATAGTACAGGGCTCCAGACAAACTTATTTTACTAGGAGCACTGTAAATATTAACTGAACATTTTAAGGGAACAGGCAGAAAATTTAGGGGCGCACACCTTAAATCGACCTGCAACGCTATTATTCACATTTTCCCAATTTTAACTGTATTTATGATAAATGCTTTGGTAATAAATACAGAAACTACATTGTGTTGTTTTATTTTAGATCACAGTCACATATTAACTGAAGCCCCTCCTCCTGTCCTTTTCCGGAAGAGAAGGGGGAATTCACGCGCTAACGCGAGATTAAACTCACATTTATAATCCAGCGGTCAAACTCGCGCGAGCAATGCGAGGCGAATAATAGGCTTGTTTGAGATGAGCAAAATCTGCGCAGAACCGATCACCGGTGATCAGCGCGTAATGCATGCCGGTTAGAAATGTGTCAGAGAGCGGTCCGCCTTGCTCTGATGTCATGCTGACGTATGTCAAAAAACTCTCGCGAGCGCAAGGTGCACGTGTCGGATTCTGCAGTCACGCGCAGTTGCTCTCCACCGACTGCGCTGATCAAAAGCATGATGGGAAACGACTTGCTGACGACACAACTTAATGCTCATTGGCTGCGATTGTCAGCTGATATTTTTTTCCCTTAATTCTCAGAAGTCCATTACCTATAGCCTAATACTATTTACTTTTTCTATAGTACTTTATTAGTAATTAGTACATGTGCTTTATTTACCCTTTTATTTTTATTTTCTTGGTTTGAAGTCCTGTTTGTTGTAATTTTCTCTTTATTGTATTGTATGCTTGTGTTCATTTTGTACATTGACATTTTTGTACCACATTATTCCATTAAATAAATGAGTCAATCCATCAATACATGCATAATCACATCTAATGTGACGGTTTTACAATATAGGCCTCATGTTTGTGTGTTTTTATCTGATATCTTTATCTGGGTTATTCCTGGAGTGCAGTAAACAAAACCCACACATGCTCATTTCTTAATTTAGAATGTGTTTTTGTTTCATATTATTTTTGAATAATAATTTGCTGTACACACTTTTCCTAATCATTAAACATGAAATTCAAACTTACATTAAGGTGACAAACAATTGTGTAATATATTTATATAGAATTTTTTCATGTAAAAAAGGGATAGTTCACCCAAATATTTGTTTTTCTTTGGGTAAACTATCCCTGAAGTAGGATACACATCATTAGGTTAATCAGCTGTGCCATATCCCACTCTGAAATGTTTAACCCATAATTAGGGATAACAATATAAATTTAGTGCAGCATCTGTATGCTCATCATTTCTCATTATGGCTTTGATTATAAAAGGCACCCACAAAGTTAACAATTGTAGCAAGATGGAGAATGTGTTATTAACACTATCAGACTCCCAGGGAGCAATGACATTAACAGTAAGCAAATAAATTGCTGAGACAATAAAGAATGGTGAGTAAAAAAAAATAAAAAATTGGTTGCTTGATGATGGAATTAATTTTATTTTATTGATTGAAATTCCTTTTTACAGATAAAAAATATGCAGCATATATAATGCAACAAGTGAGAAATGCAGAACAGAAACAAGCTAAGGCATTTTAAGTAATGAGCACTGTTCACCTTCGGTGATTCTCCTCATCATAACCATCTTCATGTAAAAACAGTGGTATTTCAATTGCATCCACTTCGTCTGCGATAAAGAACGCGAACGCGATCTCTTCCATTGCTGACGTTTGCAGTCCACAACACAGCGAGATTCAGGAAGTGTCCGGCTTGCCTGCACTTTTTTCACTCCTCCCCTCACTGCAGCCGCCTACTCTCACCTACATTTCAGGCGAGGCAAGGCGCATCTCAAACAAGCCTATTTTCTTCGCGTTGTATGTGACGCAATATTACGAACGATGAGTGTGACGCCACACGAGTGTATATGACGTCATCCACACAGTTGACTAATCACTCACAGCCCAATTCCTCGTTTTTCAACATGAAATTAAAAAACTAAATGTCGTCAAATTTGAAGGTCGCACATGTGCGAGTAGTTGAAAAAAAAATACTGTCTCAAAAAATAGTCGCAAACATTTGGTTACAGTCGAGTCCTGTAGTAACTTTTGAACACTATTATCTCTCTTGAGTTCCGGTTTGTTTTGCAGCAGTTCAGTACTCACCTGTCAAGAGCTGTTGATGTTCACTTCCTGTTTACTGACTAGAATATCACCTACAAAATACTTCATCAATTGATTTATTGTTTCAGACAATCCAGTGCAGCACAAACTGTCGAACTTTTTCAATTTTTCTCTCGTCGTGTAATTTCCTGCTCGAGTCATAAAATGGCTGCTGATTTAATAGTTTCACTTTCGCCTGTCACGTGAGGAGGAGGAGGAGTCTGAAAACAGACAAACAACATTTAAAGCTGCAGCAGAGGTCTGTAACATGAAGGTCTCTGAATGAACTCAGAGTTTCAGGTTGACAAATTCAATCCAATCAGGTTTAATTGTATCATGATGCAGCTCATCAACTTTCTCTCGCTGTGTCTCGTTTGGAAGGATGTGTCCTCCGGAGGTCGCGTTTATCGGCCGCATACGTCATCAAGGCTGTCTCGTTTCAGAAAAGCGACACTTCAAATGCGATTTTTATTTTTATTGAACACGAACAAAATGTACATCTATAATGGAATTATATTCATAAATGAATACACAACAAAAAACATGACACACAGATAACATAAATAAATAATAAAAATAGGAGAGAGAGAGGTCTCTTCATTCATCTTCCAATAAACTAAAGTCTTTTATCTTCTTAAAGAGTTTGCAGGCTTGTTCAGTCTTCATACATTTCAGTGATGGAAAATATTTACAAAGTAAATCACTTTTAAATACAGAGAAATAAAGTTTTGTCTTTATACATTTTGTGTCTCCCCAATAACTTTAGATAAATCAAGTCTCAAGTGATTGTTATATATATGGGTTAACAGTTTATACTCATTATTTAACAAAGTAACAGGTCGTAAATTGTCCAACAGTCTAGGGTCCTTCCCCGGTTTGGGAATAAGTGTGATTAATCTTGTCTCATTGAGGTAGAACCGAATTATTAGATATTTCCTGAAAAGTCGCAAATAGAAATTCCCTTAATAAACCCCAAAAATAACGATATAAATGTGACGTAAAACCATCTGGACCAGGTGATTTATCTGATGACAAACACGTGACAGAATCAAGCTCTTCAATTGTTAACTCTGCATCACATGTCATTTTAAATTGTTCATTTATTTGAGGGACAAATTCACCAATTTCTTCAAAAAGGGAATTCGGATGTAAAATGAATGAAGAGGACGAGTACAGGTTCTGATAAAAGATGGCGATTTCTTTTGCTATTAATTTAGCATCAGAACATTCGACACCATTAATGATTCAAGTTTTAATTGTGTTTTTACTGACGCTTTTTCTCTA
This sequence comes from Xyrauchen texanus, assembly GCF_025860055.1. Taxonomy (NCBI): domain Eukaryota; kingdom Metazoa; phylum Chordata; class Actinopteri; order Cypriniformes; family Catostomidae; genus Xyrauchen; species Xyrauchen texanus. Next base: position 46,070,081 of record NC_068287.1, read on the forward strand.
ACCTACAAAAATAAGCAGATTTTCCCTTTTTCCATCATTTATCTCTTGATCTAATGTTTGCCCCTCTGACTTTTCTCATATAAATTATGACTGTGATTACAGAGATAACAATCGTGATGTGTCATTCTCTGTCAAACTTCATTTGAACATTCATTTATTTCTTTAATGAGAGATCTCTTCTAAAAGATAACATATATTTAGTTGTTTACTGTAAGAAATAGATAGTTGACGAAGTTTGTATTTAAAGAATTCCCATTTACCCTCCCAGGAACCCAAACTATTAGCTATCTCTAATAATATCTGAAACAGTTTCTTCCACCGCTTCTTTTTCCAGAAGACCAGAGTTAAACTTCTAATATCATTTATTACAGAAAGGTTTATCTTTTTAATTGATCATCAATTCAGTTGATCAATGGTCTGTAAGGGGAGCTGCAGATATGCGAGAGGTGGACTCATAAAGCTAAAATCAATTCGGGACTTGCTAGAAGCATCAGGATTAAACCCAGAATAGTTTTGAATACAGGTTTGATTCACACCAAGATCTATTAAACCTACAAAAGTTTACTAATACTGAGTTATAATTATGTACATAAATGCGACTTTCACAATTCAGAGGATGCGTGAGAAATTGTGTCACTCTTCAAAAAAAAATCAAAATAAATAAAAAAAATTACGCCGATGTAAAATGCCCAAACAAATTGGTGAGAGGTGAGGAATCATAGTTTTGTTACGGGACGTATAAAGATTGGATCCAAGTGCAAAGTGCGAATAGAAGAATGTAATATAATAGCCTATTAATCTTTAAAATAACCATAAGCAAAACACACAAATAACAAAATACATACATTGTTATTTACAATGAAGTGCCGTGTGAAAGGAGCAATGGCTTTTATTTCAAGATAATAAATAAATAAATCGTGATAATGAACAAATAACATTTGAATTATGTTTAGATCGCGACTAACAGGTCAGATAAAATGTTGTCCATGGCCAGTTAAGACTGAACGTGTTCGTGTACGTTTAAAAAGCGACACAGCGCAACAAATACAACAGAATACGTGTCTCGTGGGACGTTTTAAAAAGTTTTAAATCTTTTCGCGTGACACGGTGTCATGGTAACACGGCCGTAGAGCTTCCGTAGAGGAAGACACTCATTACCGGATGATTCGAATATGGATCTAAACATCATAGTAACTTGATCCAGAAATGTTTAAACAAAATTATTACAAATAACTTTCTTTAAATACAAACACAACATTGCAGATCTTTGAAACCTTTGGCCAGAATTCTGCCCATGACCTTCCACTCTTCTTCTTGCCACTTTGGTGACAGCAAAGGATCCCTCATATCTTCCCCCTCAGCAGCAATATCAAAAACTGTTGTCCAGAAGGCAGAGTAGGCATCTCTGGATACACACTGGGCATCAGCCCCCATCTCATCAATGAAAGTGAAAGTCAGGGGACAGGTGATGATAATGTTTTCATCTTTAAAGTGTTTTCTGATATTGAACACTTAAATGTCTTTGATAGCCAAATATTTATAAGTCAGCTGGCTGAGGACACAACCTTGTTTCTAAAATATGTTGAGCAGGTCCCAAAGGCCATTGAAATTATTGCCTCATTCTCAAAAGCATCTGGTTTACAATTGAACTTGAAAAAGTGAGTTATTAACTATACATGACTGCCATCTTGAGGCTGCATATGGCATCCCTATTAAAACTACTGTCAAATACTTGTGTACATATAACAAAATATACTAAATTAAGTGAAACCTTAAATGTATGGAACATATATTTTTTTAATACCTTTAAATGAGGCACTATAGAACAGCACAATCTGACGGGTTGGGGTTAAAGTTGAATTCAATATGGGTTTTTTATTATGAGTTGTACTTGAGTTAATGAAGACATGTCCGTTTATTATCAAACAGTTCAACAAGCTGTTAAGCCCATTCATGAACTGAAACCAGAAGAAAGTTGCTGACAAAAGCACTTTAAAAACCATTACAGGAAAAGATATAATACCACAGCATGACATAAAATGATATCCATCCACACCAGACATTGCTTACGGAAGCGTATTGCATTCACTTGAGAAAAAAAAATCTACTCTGTTTTTCTGAATTAACGAGTTAATTATCTCAGAATTACGAGATAATTTTTCATGGAAAAAAAAATATTTTGTTCTGTTTTTCTGAATTAATGAGATCCCTCAAAATCCTGCCAGGAGCTCTATTTTAGCTGGATGCGCATGAATTTATAGAGATATATTTTAAACTTGGCCTTCAATACAAAGACATTACTGTCTATGACATTTGTAATACTGTCATGGCTGAGACACGCTTTGATCTTCCAAAGGACACTAATCAAGCAATAGACTTGTACTTGCATTTAACACGAGAACTACCGGAATTCTAGAACTACTAGAATGGCCATAGCGCTCATTCTGACCGTTCATACTAGACTGGACCAAATGTCATGTCATATTTACATTCGACACTTCTATTGAGGTTTTAGAATGAAGCTTGTCTGTCGTCATATTTTATGGCGTCATCACCCTAAAAATGTATTGAATAAAATACAATAATATGGATCAAATGGAGCGCCAAGCGAACGCAGATAGTCCTACATAATACGATCTTTTTTTGTAATATATAATAGTGCTAGACTATATAAATACATAGGCCTATATATATTATATATTAGCTGCTAGACTGCCCCGGAAGGTGCGTGCCTCGCTTTGTGTACAGCAAGTTTTTTCCACCACAGTGAAAAGGGTTTTGAAAGTCTAAACGCCAACAAACATGGATTGAGGCGGAATATTTCGTTAGATAAAAACATGTTGTGAATTTTGGAAATTATTACATCTATCCTTTTTCAAAACATGTTGACTTTTGGACTTTACAACGCTCTGGATTTATTGGAAATTGGAAACAATCCTATGCAGCCACCACTGGAACCAAAATCCATGAATAAATGAATCTGTTATATTAATAATAAACACCAGGACACGAAATTTAAATTCTAATGAATGTGAAAATGTATTAGTTCATCGACAACCACAGAACTTGCTATTGTAGCTGATTACAGATACAAATTTGATTATTTATATTACGAGATAATTAACTCGTTAATTCAGAAAAACAGAGCAAAAACTTTTTTCCATGAAAAATTATCTCGTAATTCTGAGATAATTAAGTCGTTAATTCAGAAAAACAGAGTAGATTTTTTTTTCTCAAGTGAATGCAATACGCTTCCGTAATTGCTCATCTTAGAGTACACATGTATGAATATCACATAAATATATAATATAATATATTTATAATATATATCACATAAATCTGCTCTCATTATTGGGATTTCAAGCTCTGCAGTCTTTGTTTTTGGAGAAGTTGAGGCTGGAGAAGGAAGGAGCCTCTGTGGCATCAGTGTTGTTTTAGTTGTTGCTTGGCAACAGATACATTGATCAGTTGTGCATCTTAATCTGCTCTCTTAAGAAAAATGATTCTAAATAACACTGTGATAGAGTTCTTAGAATGTAACAATCGTAGAATCCTTCAGTGCTAAATAGAATGTGTTTAAGGTTCCAAAAAGAACCCTGGTTTTAAAAAATGCAGCAATAAAGAACTTTAAACCGCAACACAAAGAAACATTTCAGTACAGAAAGGTTTCTGTAGGTATACTCATAATGCAAAATGTAAACAATATTTTGATGGTTCAGCCGGTTCCCGCCTCCTCCTTTCCCAAACCTTTACTGTGTTACAATAGCATATGTACATTTTTGTAAAGAACGCCCCTCAAATAACAATGATTCAATATATAATGATGAATTAACTTGAAATAGATATATTTAAATAATTAAATTGAGTGACATTATTGTGGCAGAGGAGTTCAGCATTGATAAGGCATGACAAAAGTGTCTTTAGAATACAATATATCGTTTATTTGCATATTATTAAACATGAGCCAATCATTGGCCTACAGTTCACAGCAATCCATTTTGTCAACCATTCTGAGATTTATTAGATTTTATAAGGGCTTTTCTAAGGACACGGCAATGTACACCTGCGTCAGACATCAGACATAAAAATACCACTTTTAGGTTACCGTGTCAAGTTAAATGTAGTTTAATACATTGAAAAACACGTCTTGAGATCACTGCCTTTGGATTTGCACTCCATCAAGCTGTGTTTGTACACAAGAATGTGTTCTCATCTTGTGCTGTCTGCTGTCGGTGGTTTGTTCTCTGTATAAGCTGCACGTTGCCTTAAAAGCTGGAGTTTTGCTTACTGCCCCCTGGAGGAAACTGTTGGTACTTCAAGTTTGAATTGCTCAGAAATCTTCCGTATTAAGGTCTGGGGACATGATTAATTGTGTAATTTTATTTATGCATAATTTTTTATATAATTAATCACACAGCGTTAAATCAACAGCCCTAAAATTAACTATTAATTTTGATAAAGAACAAACCCTTCACTATGCTGAACTTAAACTCTGAACTTGAACTTAAAACGTTTGTCATTGTTTCCCTTGAATTTCAATGTATGTATTGTAATTAATCAGACCCATACGATAGGCCTCATCGAGCAATACATCTTTGCCAGTCTCTGGGTCATAAACCGTTATGGTGGTGGTTGTTGTGCTTGTCCGTGAATCATGTGCTGTCATTGGTTCTCTATGCAGCTCCACCAGGGTGTTTTCCAGGGGATTTGCCAGGGAGTTCCCAGGAATCTCATCTTTCGTCTTGCTGTTGTAGCCTATAGATATTGGTTAGAGTTTGGGAGTTATTGTTACTTGTTTTCCACTATTACTTCAATACATCTGCCATCACAGAGTCCCACCCAACTCCAGGCATGACACATGTCTCTGCCATCCCCACTGTCTGCACATTGCATCTATACCTATAATATTACAAGTGATTGTAGTCATTAAATTATTGGCTTCCCCAACTGAGACTCGGTTCCTCCCAAGGTTTTGTCCTCATCTCTTGGTTCCCGTTGGCTTGCTCCTTTGGGCGTTTGTTTGGCATTATTCTATTCTTTGCAAAGCTGCTTTGGAGCAATATGTATAAGCATAACAAATAAATTAAAATGAATGAATTGATATTAGTGTGTCTTCTTTTCCCTAGTAATGTACCATGTAGGAATGGTCAGAAGTCGATATGATTGTCACTATAGAAACCGTGGGACATCTGAAGTTTAATTCCCATTATAAGTTGAATTATTATAAAATTCAATCTACATCAATTCCATTTTATATTTAATTAACTGATGCTCAAATTACATCTAAATAAATAAAGAATGAACAAAAGAATGAAGGAATATCCAGAAATGTACCTCCAGCAAATATCTTCTCCATCTCCTCTTCGCAGAAATGCTCCAGTTGGTCTCTGAGTTGAGAGACAGAGTTCATTACATGATCATAAGAGAGATGAGACGTGACATTGATGCTGGGCGAGTCTGTAAGTCCAGAAGGGGCGGAGAGAGAATGGAAACTCTACAGACACAAAGCCAAACAGATTTTACATTTACATTTATGCATTTGGCAGATGCTTTTATCCAAAGTGACTTTTAGAGCTCATATTACAGGGACAATCCCCCCGGAGCAACCTGGAGTTAAATGCCTTGCTCAAGGACACAATGGTGGTGGCTGTGGGGATCAAACCAGCAACCTTCTGATTACCAGTCCAGTGCTTTAGACCACTATGCATTATTACTTTAGTAAAACATGGTCCATTTTAAATAAGGGTTAACCCTCCTATGGGAAATAGCACCTCTATTTGGTTACTGCGGTCATTTTTGACCTGAAGGGTGCGATGTGTTACGATTTTTTTTCTGTAAGAACAATAAACATATGCATTTCCTTTGGGATTTTATGCTATTTTGATCTTTACATTACCATTAATTTGCATATACAAATAAGCACATTTTTGAAGAACAAAGATGTATTTAGTATTTAGGTAAAAAAAAACATAGGAGGGTTAAAATATTATTTGGTGGCAGCACTAAATTAGCCCAGTTAGCACACATACATCTCTGAGAAGTCTGTTTAACAGTGTTTTATCTAGAAGGCATCAGATTCTAATAAACATCTGCTAAACATCTTAAAAAGGTCAAATTTAACATTCAAAATCATAAACGTCTCAAAGACATCTGCTGAATTTTGAATGTTAAATTTGACCTTTTTAAGATGTTTAGCAGATGTTAATTAGATTTGACACTTTCCAGATGAAACGCTCATAAATAGACATCTCGGAGATGTACGTGTGGTATCTGGGATATTAATTATGGTCCAGCAAAATGAGTAAAAACTCTCCGTAATAAGAAGACTTCACTAAAGTCCACTGAGTGTTTTTCTAGATTTCGGTTACCTGGAGGACATTGATATCATCGTTGGAGTATGAAAGCCGCTGCAACTCATCATCTCTCCTCCTCAGATCATCAATCTCCTGCTCCAGTTGCTGCAAGAGTTCTTCAGCTCGACTCACTGCAGCCTTCTCCTGATCTCTGATCAGCTGTGTGACCTCAGAGCGCCTTCTCTCAATGGATGAGATCAACTCGGTGAAGATCAGCTCACAGTCCTCCACTGCTGTCTGTGCAGAGTGCTGTTAGTGTAACAGGGTTAAAAAAGACAAATCCAAGGTTTATTGGTTTTATACCATATGAGCTGAATTTTATTATATATGAAAAACTTTGTAAGAAATCCAAGTATATTCTGTCACCATGTGCTTACACAGCAACACAGTATGTTCTTGAAGCTTGGAATAGACTTGGGGCGTGTGTGTTTATTTTTGCTAGGACGACAAATGGGCAGGATTAAAGACCTGAGTGACTTTAACAAGGGCCACATTGTTATGGCCAGACGACTGGGTCAGAGCATCTCTGAAACGTCAAGGCTTGTGGGGTGCTTGTGGGGTGCTCCCGGTCAGCAGTGGTGAGTTATTACTGACAGTGGTCCGAGGAGAGACAAACCACAAACTGGCGACAGGGTGTTGGGTGCCCAAGGCACATAGAAGCATGAAGGCAACGAAGGTTATCTCGTGTTGTCTGAACCCGACAGAAGGTCTACTGTAGCACAAGTCAAAGAAACTTTTAATGATGTTACGGGAGGAATGTGTCAAAACACTGCGTATGGGGCTGCTTAGCCGCAGACCAGTCAGAATGCCCATAATAGCCCCTATCCACCATCGAAAGCACCTACAATAGGCAATGGAACTGGTCCTTGGAGCAGTGGAAGAAGGTCACCTGGTCCGATGAATCCCATTTTCTTTTGTATCACGTGGAAGGCCTTGTATGTGTGCACCGTTTCCTTGGGAAGTGATGGCACCAGGATGCACTGTGGGAGTGTGATGTTTTAGACAAAGTTCTGCTAGGAAACTCATGAAACTCATGTGGACATCAATTTGACATGTGCCACCTACCTAACCATCATGGAAGACCAGGTACACCCCTTCCTGCAATGGCCTCTTTCATCCTGCCAAACATTGTTCGGGAATTGTTTGAGGAACATGATGGTTCAAGTTGTTGCCCTGGCCTCCAAATTCCCTGGATCTCAATCCGATTGAGCATCTGTGGGATGTGCTGGACCAACAAGTCCAATAAATGGTGACTCCACCTCGCAACTTACAGGACTTGAAGGATCTGCTGCTGGTGTCTTGGTGCCAGATACCACAGGACACCCTCAGGGGTCCATACCTCGGGGGGGGATACGGAGGACCAACAGCATATTAGGCAGGTGGTATTTTTTTTTGGTATGTACTTTTAAGGAAAATGAAAATGACGAAAGAAAATATACAACCAAGTCCCTCAAAGTGATTGTTAATGATTATTTGTATGGCAACATCTGCTTTGATCTTAGTGGTACTGTACAGTACATCAAACAGCCATATTAAAAACTGAGACTTAAACTTCTCTTCTTCTTAACATTCACCTTATGAGACTCCACAGCCTCTCTCAGCTCCTGAAGATCTTTCTCTCTCTGCTGGATTCTCTGCTGGAATTTTAGCTGCGTCTCCGCCAAAACTTTCTGTACAAAGCACAAATACTTGTGAGTAATGCTACATAAGAGTGAATGATGGGGTTGTTTGAGTCTGGTAGGCTACGGTTTTATGACTGACATTACACAATCATTCTGCCCCTGATTGCGAGAAAATTTAACAAAGCCTACCTGGTATCCCGGAAAAATGTGACTGCACCTAATGTTAGGAAAGCATATGTTGCAGTGGGTAATTTGCTGCTTTTTCCAGGTGAAATGTCCAATAGTGGCTCTTAAAGTTTGTTGTGTTTTAAACGTGTTCAAGTCTGTGACATGACCAAGTCATTACAAGTTGAAGGTTTCACCCGGCTTAAACATTATAGGTTATAACTACACAACATAGGCCCAAAAAGCATCTCTCTCCTTTGAAGGTCATTTAAAAGTAGCCATTGAGGGCTCAAACCTTCAAAAAATGTATTTGACCTCTCTGCTGCTTTTGATGTCATCGCTGACGTAAGAGTTATTAGTTACAGGACATTAACGGCTCAGTTGACTGATCAAAAACCATGATGCTGCGTTCCATTCAACTCTGAAATTCCAAATTCCCACCTGGAATAACTTACATTTATGCATTTGGCAGACGCTTTTATCCAAAGCAACTTACAGAGCCCTTATTACAGGGACAATTCCCCCGGAGCAACCTGGAGTTAAGTGCCTTGCTCAAGGACACAATGGTGGTGGCTGTGGGGCTTGAACCAGGGTCCTTCTGATTACCAGACTACCAGTTATGTGCTTTAGACCACTACACCACCACCACTCCTATGCATAATAATGCAACATATTGCAACATGTAGTCGGACTTCCAACTTGGAAATTCACAACTCTGATTTCGACGAGATTCCGGCACCCGGGACAATTTACAAAGATATCGTAAATGTTCACATTTTTGGGAAATAAAAAGCATCTGTGAGTTAAATATCCTAAATTACATGATAATAAAACTTGTTTAACAATTGTTTGTAGAGACTGATGTGTAAACCTCAGATTAAACTATCCTTTGATCAATGCACACCTGTAGAACAAAGGCTTAAATTTCATAGTATCATTTATCCTCTGCAATTTGGTTACTAAGGGATGTCTTTGTCGTCAGTCGGACACTTGCTAAGCTAACGGGAGCATTGCACTTTTACGTATACGTAATCTTCTGAGCATCCTGCAATGGAAAGCCTTTAGGGTCGGAGATTACAAATGTCAAGTAGAAATTTCCCACATCTGGCTTTGAATGGAATGCAGCATAAGTGCCAATGAGCAAAGATGGCAGAATTCAATACTTCCGGGTGGCATGCGGAAGCCATACAACTGCCTTTGAGATAAATGGGAATGCTAATGGATACCTCTCGCCAAGTATTGATGTTTAACTTGGTGCTAATTGTTACAAGTTTGAAATAAGATCAATATCATGACCTAATCTGCATTGGAGAAAAGAACTCGCTTTCAGCGCCACCTTTGGACGTTAGACCTCGAACTGCATCGAATTGTTCCTGCAGCAACATATTTCAGGTCTGCAGAAATATATGTAGTCCTGTTTTTCCAGTAACAACATATTCCAGTGAACATAAACATGAACTAACGTAACATCATTAGTGATGAGTGACAGTTAAGGAAATGTTGGTTACCTGTTTCTCAATACTCGCTTCTGCAGCAGATAAAATGTTGTGGTTTTTGTGTTCATTTATCATACACAGCACACAAATGCATTTCTGGTCAGTGCGACAGTAAAATTCCAGCATTTTATCATGTTGAGGGTAGATCATCTCCTGGAGTCGTCCAGTGGCATCTATCACGTTGTGTCTCGTACCCTTGAAGAGATTCTCATGTTGTTCAAGATGATTTTGACAGTAAGAGTTCAGACACACCAGACAGGACTTGACGGCTTTCTGTTTTCTTCCAGTACAGACGCCACACTCCACATCTCCAGGACCAGCGTAACATGGAGTCTCTTGGATTCTTGCCCTCTTCAGTTTCTCCACCATTTCAGCGAGCATCACATTCTTCCCTAAATCAGGTCTTGGAGTGAAGGTCTTTCTGCACGTAGGGCATCTGAAGACTCCCCTCAGATCATCCTGATTCCAGTATTCTGTAATACAGCTCATACAGTAACTGTGTCCACAAGAAATGGTCACTGGATCCTTTAGGAGATCCAGACACACTGGACAGCATAACTGGTCATCAGTCCATGAAATATTGGCTTCTGCCATTTCACTGTATGTCCACAGATAGAGAGACGACACACTGCAGCTTGAAGAGTTTTTTCTCTTTACTGGAAACTTGACTTATCTTCCTGATTGCATGCTTAAGAAACAGGTTTATTTCCTGAAGGGTGTAACTAACTGTAAACAATTTCTTTGAATGTTATCCACTGTATTTTGTGTCTCAAAGGTGTGCATCAAAGTTTCAAACGTATGACTGAACGATTTGAGTTCTCATCACAGAATGACAATAAACCAAACATATAACCATGATCAGCTTATTTGTACCTGTACTTGTCACAATTAAACGCTTTCACACTGGAATGTATCAGAACATGATTTCTCGAGCGCCTTGCTCATTTTGGGCTAACAGTCTTTGTGTAACAGCTTTTTTTCATAAACCTTTTACAACAACACATTTTGTGTGTCCCACCTTTTAGCTTACTTCTTTCATAGTTATTATTGGTATTTTGTTGTACTTTATGGATTAGACCTCATTTAGCTCAAATTATACCACTCAACTTTTATATAAAACAATCAAATGTTTTGTTACCTTCACTTCTGTAAAAAGATACATAGAATTTTTTTAAATAAAAAGGCAGCAATGTGTCATGCACAAGGAGCATCTGCTGGAGAAACATGACAATTGCAATGACAAGTATAGCCTATAGGTGGCCTCAGTGTTCCCCTTATTTTTGCATGGTCTCTGTAACTCAGTGCTGTAACTTAACGTCTTGATATTATCACAAGTTATGCATATGGATATATATTTAGACATTATAAAAGAATATTTTTGTCAATGTTTATGTTTTTTAAACCACTTGCTATGAATATATGCTGAGTTTACAATGCACAATTTACAGTTAAATCTGACCACGTCACAAAGAGAAGACTTGGAATAAGTATTTAGTTATCTACCATGTGTTTTGCAAACATCATTCAATAAAGTCATTCAAGACAATTTGTTTTGCACTGCAATACATGTTTCCCAAACAAAAACAAGCAACATGTCCTTTATTGGAAAAATACCTAAACTTAATGGAATCAGTTCATGGTTTTAAGTGTGTTTTAAAATGGTAAAAAGAGGGATCACAAAGTTATATATCTCTCCAAAGAAGGATACCGTTTGTCGGACAAAAATGTTCAATCAGTACACGAGGGTTAACCAATTCAGATGTTTGTAGAAGGCACCATTACGGATTCCCTTACTCTTATAGCACAATGCAGAATGTTATTTCTTATTGTATTTAGGGATTCATATTTTCATAAAAATGAACTGTGCTCCAGTTAAAACTGAAGAGGTTCATAAACAGATGAATGTGGTTGGATTGGATGTGAGAGCAGGTTGGAGAAATCTATGCACACAATGTTGCAGAAATGCAGACAGGCAAGAAAAAACAATTCCAAAACACTGAATAAATCAGCAGGTGTGTGCTTCTATTAATCTGAATTTTGGGTCATCTAAACACCTCGGATTAACCACTCTAATGGGATATTTAATTATCCATGTTCATAGGAAAGTCATTCTAGCCGCCATGTGATGAAGCTGAGCTCAAAAGACTCGAAAATGTAACTTACCTTATCACAGCGTCACCTGCAGTCAAGCGAGTGTCAATGCACTTGAATTGCTAATTGGGATTTTGGGATGAGATGTTGCCTTCATGTGCGCTCAGAATTATCGTAAATATGAGTATCCCACTTGTAATTGCACACGAACGACCCCTCAAGTCAATAGGTTACTCACGTAACCCCGGTTCTCTGAAACATTGAGTGGAGAGATCCACCTATGGGAAGGGCATCGTACCTGACCTCTGCAGAAGCATCCAATTGCACCAAGTCTGGCTAGACAGACAGAAGCGTGTGACCTTTGCTCGGTAAGGACCCACCCCCTTACCTATGAGCATATAACGACCTTCCCGCGCTGCTGCTCCTCAGTAAGTATATTCGCTTCTCGTGCAGCAAGCGGGGCAAGCTTGGTGGATCTCTCCACTCGATGTTTCAGAGAACCGGGGTTACGTGAGTAACCTATTGTTCTCTTTCATCATCTCATGTCCGAGATCCACCTATGGGAGACATTGACAGCTCCCCGATTGCACAATACACTCACAGTGAGGTCCTACAAGCCAGTTAAGGGAACGGTCGCCCCAAAGATGCGGTGCTCGACATGTCCCATAATCACACACATGGCAACCCTGAAGCACACAAGTGAGAACTGTGTACAGGTAGAGCATAAATAACATGTTAGTGGCACAATCATAAAAATGCAGCCCAGCAGCATACAGTAAAGACAACACCCAGGCAGGAATGTTAATGCATGCTTGGTGATATGAATGTGCGCAGCCAACCAGCCCCTAACCCCTTTTTCTTACTTATATATATATATATATATATATATATATATATATATATAATGTATATATAAAGAAAAGGAGCTAACAGGGAAGGGGCTATGAAGAACCCACCCCCAAGAGATAAAGAGCTGATTACTCTTCCGAAAAGCACTAGTCCTATCCAAGTAAACCCGCAGGGCACGAACCGGACACAGACCATTCAGCCTCTGATACTCCGCAGATGAAAAAGGAGGAGGGTGAAAAGCAGAAAGCTCCATTACCTCACATGAGAATGCTGGGAAGCATTTTGGCATAAAGGCCGGGTTAGGCGGAAAACCATATCTCCACTAAGAGAATTTTGTGCACGAGGAATGAACAGAGAGTGCATGCAGGTCACTGACACGTTTAGCTGATGCTAAGGCCAGGAGCAACGCTGTCTTGAAAGACAGCAATTTTAGGGAAATGCTTCCCAGGGGCTCAAAAGGCAGCTGGCATAAAGCCTCCAGCACCATAGAGAGGTCCCACTCAGGAACAGTTCTCCTAGTAACTGGGAGAGAACGGCGGGCACCCTTCATAAATCTACGAATGAGGGGATGCTGCCTTGCCGTTGAGCCGTCAAACCCAAAATAGACCTAGTAGACCTTAATAGTGGAAAAAGACCTTCCTTTATCCATAAGGTCTTGTAAAAAACACAAAATATCAGAGACTGAAATCTGATATGATGTGGAACCAAGCCCATCACACTACCCTTCAAACACTTGCCACTTACAGTCATATAGGGACCTTGTGGAGGAGGCCCTAGTGTTCTGTATAGTGGCAACTACCCATGGGGGGGAGCCCCATCGGGCTTCAACTTGCCCTCTCACGGGCCAAGCCCAAAGAGCCACCCTGTCCGGGTGTGGGTGATATAGCTCCCCATTCGCCTGAGACAACAGGTCTGTGCGTAGAGGGAGGGGCCATGGTTGGGCATGCAGAAGAGGAATTATCTCTGCCAGCCATGGTGCTTTGAGCCACCTGGGTGCTAACAAAATGAGGGACAGGCCCTGCTCTCTCACCCTGGCCAGGGTAGGTATTAACAGGCACAGGGGAGGAAATGCATAGAGCAGCACTTTGGACCACGGGTAGGCTAGTGCGTCCATGCCGAGGGGCGCGTCCTCGTCCTTTAGCGAGAAGAACATAGGACAATGGGAGTTTTTGCGCAAGGTGAAGAGATCTACGGTCGCCTGTCCAAATCTTTCCCACAACATGCCCACTATCTTGGGGTGGGGGCGCCAGTCTCCGTAGAGCAGGTTCCCCCTCGACAGAAGGTCTGCGCCCCTGTTCAAAATGCCTGGAACATGGGTCGCGCGTAACGACAGGAAGTGCTCCACACTAAAAGCCTGTGAGCTAGGGCATGAAGCTTGGGCGAGTGCATGCCGCCCTGATGATTGATATGTGCCACTGCTATTGTCACAGTGAATAAACACATGATGCCCCTGCAAGCAGGGCAGAAATTTATTCAGAGCTTTCCATACAGTCATGAGCTCCAAATAATTTATATGGGCTGAACGATGTTCGCTCGGCCACAAACCGTTCATCCTTCTGCCCTCCTGAGTGGCTCCCCACCCTGTTAAGGACGCTTCTGTCGTTAACACTTTTCACAACATGAGGGGAAACTGCTAATCTGGCTGAACCAAGACAGTCACGCCTGGCGGAGGCTGATCTGAGCGATGTGTCCTCCTGTAGACAAATTAGTGAAAGTCAAATATGAACCGAGCTGAGAGAAAAACAGAGGTCGCGAGAAGCGAATGTCAACTGAGGAGCAGCAGCGCGTGCAGGTCGTTATATGCTCTTAGGTAAGGGGGTGGGTCCTTACTGAGCATAGGGCACGTGCTTCTGTCTGTCTAGCCAGACTTCTAGGTGCAATTGTATGTTTCTGCAGAGGTCAGGTACGGATGCCCTTCCCATAGGTGGATCTCAAACATGAGCTGATGAATGAGAACGTAATTACAACTGGGAAACTCTGAGATAATTTTGATACCAGAGTTTCTGAGATGGGAGTTGTTGTAAACTTTCAACATGGCGGAGGAGAGTACTGTTTTTATAGTGAACGATAATTTTTTATAATTTTTCTAAATACAGCTCATTGTTAGCGCTTACAGTTTTGATCATAATCATTTATGTATATCAGCAACTATTTCATGCATGTTGTACAAATTTACACCATAAAAGTTTGTATTTGACCATGAGTCCATTATCGTTCTCAAGCCCAGGAATATTTTTTATGGTGTCAAAATACAAGTTCCTCAAGAAATATATATATGAATGAATGTTTTTCCGGGAACAAATTACTTTACCGTCACATGCTCGTAAGTCAGAAGTTGTAAGTAGGATAATTTCCGGCAGCATAATAAGAAAAC